>NC_134697.1:25532330-25709830 GCF_050947455.1 Rhinoderma darwinii
TTTTCTCCCCACATTCCAAAAGCCATAACTTTTTTATTTTTCTGTCGATAAAGTCCTAATAGGGCTTGATTTTTGCGGGACAAGCCTTCATTTTTCATTGCATTATTTATTGTCCCATATAATGTACTAGAAAGCGGGCAAAAAAATATTTGTCGGGTAGAAAATGAAAAAAAACCACGGATTCCTCCCTTGTTTTTTTGCGCTTAGTTTTTACGGAATTCACCATGCAATTAAAACATGTTAACTTTATTCTGCGGGTCAACACAATTATGGCGATACCAAATTTATATAGTTTTTTCTATATTTTACGAGTAAAAAACTGTGAAAAATAAAATTAATTTTGTGTCGCCAAATTCGGAGAGCTATACCTTTTTTAGTTTTCCGTCAATTAAGCGGTGGGGGGGCATATTTTTTGAGGGATAAGCTGTAGTTTTTTTAATTATACCATTTTGGGGTACATGCGAGGTTCGATCACTTTTTATTCCATTTTTGCTAACGATTTAACTGACACGGTCGCTATTGACTGCGGCATTTAATGGGTTAAACGAGCGGGATCGAGTGCGATCCCGCTCGTTACTTTCAAGTATCGGCAGTAACATAGAGCCAACACCCACATTGTATGGAGCAGGCTCAGCCCGTGAGCCCGCTCCATACCTCCTTTACCCGGCTATGACGTAGGCATATGTCAAATGTTGGGAAGGGGTTAAGGATTTGTTTACATTTTGTGTATTTGAACTATTTTTGTTAGATTCCCAATAGAGGAAGCGGCTATTTAAATTTGACCTATGATGCACAACTAGTATGCCCTGGAAGAAGCCAGAGCGGCAAAATCCAGAGTCGGGCAGGAGACTTGGCATGCGGCATATATTTTTAAACGTTTTATATCTTGTGAGTACAAAATAAAAAAGCATATTCTGAGGTTAACCCCGCAGTGCTGTCCTATGTCACATTTGTTTTAAAAGATGAGTAAGTCAGTTCATCTGAGAGCCTGTGTCTATAGATCGATACATAGTGTTGTAGAACTACAAGGCCCAGGAGAACTGTGTACAATCTACCGGAATACCTATTACTTCTTACAAGAGTGCTAGGAGAAGTATTTTCCTCTAAAGACGTTCTTGGGCGATACCATTTATGTGTAATTTTTTATCTGTATAATTTTTACATATTTGAAGTGTGACTAAACGTACGACAAACTTCTATCATGTCATAGTGACATGTCAAAAGCTTTGATTGGTGGGTGTCCGAGCACTGAGACCACCGCCAATCGCTAAAACGAAGTGGCAGAAGCGCTCGTGTGAGTTGCTCATACGCTTAGTTTCTGTTCGGGTTTTTCCGGAAATCAATGTATCGGAGTACAGGCTCAATAGAAAGTCAATGAGCCTGTACTCTGATACATCGGCTTTCCGGAAAAAGCTGATCAGAAACAAAGCGGCTGAGCGCTAACACGAGGGTTTGGACCCACACCCATCAAAACTTCTGACATGTCACTATGACATGTCAGAAGTTTGTTGTACGTTTAATTACACTTTAAGCATTTTTTAGGGGAAAAGTGTTTTGGTTTTTTTTCTTTGTTTTTTTTCTTTTTCTTATTCATTAATATTTGTAACATTTTACTTAACTTTTTGTCATTTTTTTTTTAGTCCCACTATGGGACACGTCTATGCGATTGTTTGATCACTAATATAAAACATTGCCATACTTCTGTATTGCAGTGTTTATTGCTTGCCTCTGGGGTGAGGCATCTAAGCATTTTGACCACAGCATCTAAGGGGTTAAACGGCAGGGATCGGAGTTATCTCTGATCATGGCTGTGAGATGTCGGCTGTAGAAGGCCGGGTTCCCACAGTGCAGATTTGCTACAAATTGTGCAAGTATCTTTCAAGTCAAAGCCAGCAACGGAACCTAAACAGAAGAAACACATATACATATATATATATATATATATATATATATATATAAAAAGACCTTAAAGTGCCTCCACTCCTGGATCCAATTCTGATTTTGGCTTACAAAATGCAGGCCAATCTGCATTGTGGGAACTTAGCCTAAGGGTGCAGTCATATACGGCAGATTTTATTGCAGGAATTAATGTGACTGAAAATCAGTTCCACTCCTCTGAATGGAACTTGCAGAAATCCATGCACCAGCTCCAGATACAACGCCATTCAGATGAATGCAACTGATTATCAGTCATAAAAATTTCTACAACAAAATCTGCCGCGTGTGACTGCACCCTAATACAGCCGGAAGTGATAGTAACAGCACAGCTCCTGTGCTCGTGCCATCATTGTGACCTACATGATATACATTTATATAATTTTGCGAGAACTGTATAGTTCCCATGACGTAAATGTATGTCATAGGGCGGGAAGGGGTTATTATTATAGCTGAATGGTGTATCTACTGTGTTTTTGGCATTTGTGCTATTGTCTCCATTTGGTTCTACTATAAAAAGGTATATTTGTCCTAAAAAGGAAACAATATTTTAGTTGATTAATAAAAATAATATTCACCATTAGAATGTGTGATTCCAAAAGCTAAAATGTGGCGTGAACAAAGAGGAATCAATGAAGATAATGAGCGCCTCAATTCTGAGAGGTGTAATATTGGGTAATGTGCGTTCTTTTTTGGGTCAGACCTCAAGTCCCTGATATTGAAGTCTATTTTCTTTCTTTCCGATCATTATGTCTTGGTTTGGCTGCCCTATTTATGCCTGAATAAGTCTCTATCTGGCTGCCCTACATTTCCCTTGGACTGTGTATTGAAATATCCTTCAGCACTGTGAATTAATCTGTTTCTTCAATGTGTGTTCCTAATTTTCTGTCTGCCTTGATATTAATATATCCCTCGGCTAAGTGAGCCAACGTCATATATATGTTTTTCTATCCGATGTATTTAATGCCTCGGTAATTGGTCTGACTTTACATTTGGTTCATCCTTTTATTGAAGGGTTTATATGAGTTGTTAATTTTTTTTACAAACAGCTGCAAATGTTTTAAAATAAAAAAACAAATCAGTACTCACCTATTGTTTTCCCAGGCGATCCAGTGCTGACGCTCCGGTGGTCCTTGTGTTGTTTGTTTACATGCAGCCACTATTTGATTGCTGCAGCCAATAAGAGGCCTTAGCAGTGACGTCTCATATGCCTGACATCAATTATTATAACATTCCCGTTTATTGGGGCATAGGAATATCGGAACATCATAGGGGGTGGGGTCCTAATCAGAGAAGAAAGCTGCTGCAAACATCTGCTCTCACTTGATTGCACCACCAGGCCTATCCATGTATTACATGGACAGTCATTGACAGGTCCAGACTCGGCTTCCCCCAGCCATGACAGTGTTCCTGAAGCCGGTCCTGCATCGATCAGCTGATCACCGGGCAGCTTTACTATTAAAAAAATACTTTTTTCTTATCAATGTCATGATGAGTAAATCCCTCTAAATATCCAACTTTTTACCATATTTATTTTTCTTGAGGCAATGTTCTTGGTACAGCTCCTACGGAAAACTGCACTGCGAAGCTGTTTTCTTTATCAGTTTTTCCATTACATATCAATGTCGAAACTTTTGGACAATAAAAAAAAATAAAACACCAATATTGTATCATTACTAGTTATGCCCCTAGCAAGCAGTGTACAAAACCGTCATCCTTAAGAAGTCTATGAATGATATGGGCACATGATTATGTCATATGACCGCATGAATGTGATGTCACAATGATGACCTCTATAGGACCACCCTAAACCCCCTCCCCCCATGTTCTTTACACACAGCGTCAGCATAATCAGTAAAAATTCTGTTTTGGTGATTTTATTTCTTATTACCAGATTATTTCTGCACAAGAAAAAAATATAATTTGAGTAAGGGTATGTTCAAACCGCAGCCTCCGTTACGGCTGAAATTACGGAGCTGTTTTCAGGAGAAAACAGCTCCGGAATTTCAGACGTAATGGCAAGTGCAGGCGCTTTTCGCTGCGTCCATTACGGACGTAATTGGAGCTGTTTTTCCATGGAGTCAATGGAAAACGGCTCCATTTACGTCTCAAGAAGTGACAGGCACTTCTTTGACGTGGGCGTCTTTTTTACGCGCCGTCTTTTGACAGCGGCGCTTAAAAAAAACGACCGTCGGCACAGAACATCGTAAAACCCATTCAAATGAATGGGCAGATGTGTGCCGACTCTTTGGAGCCGTATTTTCGGACGTAATTTGGGGTTAAAACGCCCGAATTACGTCCGTAAATAGGGTGTGTGAACCCAGCCTTAGAGTTCCATTACACATACGGCTGAGCCCTGGTAACTGTGCGTTGTTTATCGTTAATTGCTTTGTTGCACCTGTACTTGCTGTGGTTTTACGTTTGTAGTAGAGGGGCAGCACGGCAGCTTGATGCTAGGAGCCCGGCTCCCTGCAGTGTTCGGTCCGGGACTTGCGGCCGAAATACGTTCCTTCCATTACGGACGTAACATGCTCGTGTGAACCCAGCCTAAGATGTTGCTTAGTTGTTACTATTATATTTCTCAGCAATTATATGCCAGTGCTGACATCTCTTCTATTTATTCCTCACACCCGTTATTCCTATGTGTGCTATTATGATCTTGAGGCTATGTGTAATGTAGAATCCTTGCTATCCTTTGGTTAGATGTCCTGATTTCGGTAACGTAAGCCTCTGGCATTGTATTATTCTCTTATGATGGAGTATACCCTGATTATCTCTCCTCACCTATGTTTCATCTGTCTGACCTCCTTATTGCTCCATTTATGCTCTCAACAATTGCATCGTTGTTACAGGTTTTTTTTCTTTTTTCCAGTTTCATCAGCATCTGTAATAACAATCGAATGGGAGGGGCACTAAATATTGGACTCTTTAGACCGCAACCTTTTAGGTTCTCAGGGCCACATTGTGCTATTTAAAGGGGGGCAATAAATTGGTTGGATGTGATGTAGATTACGAAATTGGAGTTTACTTAGTAGTCCATTTAAGGGGTTTTGTCGTTTTATGTTAATAAAGTCTAATCACTACATAAATGAATGTACAACTTTTATTGTTCACCATATTTAAGATACTTGTTTGCTGTGAGTGAATGAGAACAGTCTTGTTTAGGCTCTGTTCACACTTAACTATTGCCTTCGGTTGTGGTTATATGCCAGAAGGATTCCCCTGACGTATACCTATGACAAAAGGCTGAGATGTATATAATCATGCATTGCCCATAGGACCATATAGTAATAAGAAAAACATTTACTGTGAAGTATAGGCTATTGTACTCTATGCCTCAGCATGGAATGTAGTCTACATATACTGGCTCGGCTTGTGCCAAAAGGACGCTCCTTTGGCATATGACGGGTCCAGCATATTTTACATTGGGTGAATAGGGCCCTATGGACAAATCTATTTGCTAGTTTGTTACAATGTATCCGTCTAGAGTCCAGGATGTTTAGCTCACAGAGCATTTCCTAGACTGCATACAATTGCATCCACTTCTCAGCTGAGGGCAGGACTAGCTACAGTATTTACTCGTTTAGTCGTGAATGTAAACAAGAATGTTCTCATTCACTGACAGCAACCAAAGATCTTAAAAATAGGGATTGAAACACAAAGTATATTAGAAAAATGTATAACTTTTAATTTATAAAGGGAATATGTTTTATTTATATAAAGCCGGAATACCCTTTAAATTCATGTAAAATGTTACAAATGTTTAATTCTGTATAGGAACTTTGCATTTTAGGGATTGTCTCAGACTGAGGGGAGCTGCTTCACTTACCAGCGTGCTTCACCATTTACCCATAGTATATGTATGACATAAATTAGGAATGAGTACAACAGAGACTCCTTGAAGGGAAAAAGTGGGGTAGGCCACAGCTTTATTGATAAACACATAACGATATGAGAGCATAAATATTTGAAGTGGTCATCTCGAATATCGGCCACCGCTTACTCGCGGTGGACATATATGACGATGTTTGAATCAGATGACCCTTCTTTATAAACACTGCTCTCTGCGCTCTAAACACTGCACTTCTCTAGCTGTGACAAAGAAAAACAAATATCAATAAATGTCATCTGTAAAACAGATAAAGAACAAAACACTTGGCCAATGAGCCTACGATTGAAAATTACAATACACAATACTAGAAAAGATAAAGAAAAAATTTATGGGAGGGCCGATTTTTACTAGAACACGCTGGGTGAGGGAAAATTAGTTGGGTTCAAACTTTTATTAACTTAGCGCCACCTCTAATTAACAAGTGGAACCAATGGCTAATTGCCAAAAGCCTGCTATTAGGAAAAAAAACCCTCCCTAGTCCCCTGTCAGAAGGCATCCTTTCGTTAACCCCTCGGTTGCCTGCAGGACAGACATTGATGGCATATATCATGTAATAAAATGACCATGTGGAGAAAGCTAAGTGAAGGCCGCCAAGATATAAAGTGGCACAACGCCTTGTTATATATGTCTTACCCCTCATGCACACGACCATTGTGCCACTCGGGCCGTTTTTAACGGCATCCGAGTGGCACCCGATAGGCTTCACGGACCCATTCACTTTAGCGGGTGAATTGGGTCTGTGAAAACTGACCCGATTCTCCGATCGGAGGAAAGACAGGACATCTTTCCTCGGATCATTGACAGGGGTCGGGGGGTGCACACGGTCCTGTGCATGGAGCTTTAGGCCTCATTTACACGAGCGTATTATACGCGCGTGCGACGCGCGTGCTTTTCACGCGTGTCGTACGCACCTATAATAGTCTATGGGGCTGTTTAGACGATGCGTGTATTTTGCGCTGCGTGAGTGCGTTGCGTAAAACTCACGACATGTTCTATATTCTTGCGTTTTTCACGCAACACGCACCCATTGACTTCAATGGGTGCGTGAAAACAACGCATGCCACACGGACGGTCCTGCGTTGCATGCGCGAAAAACACGCAAGAGCTGTTATGTCCATTCTAATTAGTCTATAAAGCTACACAAAGCTACTCCAAACCAGGAAGTGCCTGCCTTTCAAGTGCGAGGGGGCAAGTCTAGCCAGTGCCAGGAGAGTTGTGTGCGGATAGTTTGGAGCGTTTCACAGCCATATACTACAGCCATGCCGCGCGGGATGGATGTGGAGCGCCTCATACTTTTTGTCCAGGAGCATCCAGCGATATGGGATACCAGATGTGAGGAGTATCATAACAGGACGGTGAAGGAGGACGCATGGGAGTTGGTGGCCAAAAACCTCTTTGGGCAAGAGTGGCAGACTGGCCGAACCCGTGACCGCACTCGGTTGGGTGAGTACCTGGCATTTTCTGTCAATGCCTGTCATGCCTATCGAAAACCTGGGCCCTGTATGTGTATTGCGCTCATTAGCACGAGAAACTTTGGTGGAGCAGGTGCTTCCCCACGTCCCACCGCATTGCCATTGCAGGGCCCTTCATTTTGTAGTGAGAGGTGATAGTTCTGATGGCGTGTTATGTTTTTGTTACATCCACCAGTCCAAGATATCAAGACACGGTGGCGGAGCTGCCGTGATCAATTCAGGCGAGAGATGGGTGACAAGGGACGCAGCGGAGATGGGGCATCTCGCAAACGGCCCTACATTTATACTAAGCAGCTGATGTTCCTGAAGGACATCATGGATATGCGCACGTAAGCATTTATGTCGTTGCATGAGTGTAATGTGTGTTTGCCCAGGTCCTGTCTGCCAACGTGTTGTTGTGGGCAATGTTAGATATTGTACTCATACTTTTTTTGCTCCTTGTAGAACCACCGACAATTTGGAGGACACAGCAGAGGAGACTGACGTGGGGGAGTCTGTGGCCGAACCCCCTGCTCCCAATATCCTGCCACCCAGCCCCGAGCCGACACCCCAGGAGCCCGCACCAGGCCAGTCAGAACGGCCGGTTGCCTCTCCAGCCCAGGAGCGGCCCGTGCGAGCCCGCAGTCGGCGTGTTCGTGCCCCACAGCCCTCCACATCTGCCCAGGTGGATACGCGGGTACTGGACTATCTGAGGCGAGCCGCAGAGGAGGATGGCAATGATGCCTTCGGCCGCAGCATTGTCCCCCTCCTACGCCTGGTGCCGATGGACCTTATGGGCCGTCTGCAGGCGTCGATCGTCACATTGATCGACGCTTGCAGACCGCCACACAATCCCCATATGTGTTTCACGGCAATAGAGCAGTGGCGAAATAATTACATGCCGCCACCCACGGCCCAGGTGCCTGGCCAATTCCACCCTGTTCCCCAGATGGCCCGTCCGCATCCATACATGCGCCCTATGGCTCCCCACTTCGCAGGGCCCACATTCCACCCACCACATCAGCACCACTATGCTGGCCAGGAACAACCTACCCAGCTCCAGGTCCAGCATAGTGGTGCTGAAATGCAGGCATATGCCTCCCCAGGACAACTATACCAACACCTCTGAGTGTGTTGGTGCCAATATATTTGGACGGCACTGTTGTGTGTGGTGCAGGCCTGGCCACGTATGTTGTGGGATCATGTTTTTATTTTGTATTTCGTTACACCATGTTGGTGTCTAAGTTTTTGTCCCCAAAATTTGGGATTGGTCCGAATCCCTAAATAAAAAAAATTATGGTTAATGGTTTGATTTCGTTTTATTAATCATTTAGACCACACAACACAAGGTTTGCCACACATTTCCTTAGCCTACACTCTCACACACTTCTGGCCTTTTGGACCAATGCATGGACATGTGATATGAGGTTTTAGTTAATCTCTCGGGGTTTGACATGGCTTGAAAGGGATTGCAAAGTTTAGGTCCTGCCATGGGCCCTGAAGCAAAATAAGTACACTTGCAATTGGACTTCCCTAACTGGAGTCCGCACAACAGGATATATGGGCAAAGTAAGTCGGCAACTGTCTAAAGTCCTGCTCAAACCCCGAGAGATATAAGCTCGCAACCCGCGTCAAGGGTCCTCATATTTTGCGAGTCCCTACCCCAACCCCAACCCCCAAAATAATCAAAACAAAAAATGCCCACATCTCAGGTGGGTAGTGAAGCGTCAAAAGAACATTCACCCCTTCACAGGTCATCAGCCCCCCATGGTGCTGGTCCAGATGGGCACTCAAAATATGCCGCCAAAGTATCACGAACTCGAAGGCCGGAGGAGACAGATCGGCCGAGAGGAATCACCGGGACATTGTCAGTGGTGTCTGCATGTGTTAGGATATAGTCAGCATCAAAGTTTGCATCATTAATGCGGCAGAAGTTATGCAGAACTACACCCGCTTGGATAACACGTGTGACATTATGCATGGACAATTGCATTGTTGACAGAAAGACACGCCACCTGTTCGACATAATGCCAAAGGCACATTCCACACATCGCCGAGCTCTGCCCAGGCGGAGATTGAACATGCGCCTACGGTCATCCAAGCCCCTTCTTGCAAAGGGACGCATGACTTGCCTTGTGAGTGCAAACCCCTCATCTGCCACGATTACATACGGGATTGGGGGCCCGCTGGAGCCCGGGAGGATGGAGGGTTCCGGCAACCCCAGTCGCCTATTCACGAGTCGCTTCCCCATTCTTGATGTACGGAATATGCGTGCATCTGCCAAGCTTCCATACGAGCCAATGTCAACAATAGTGAAACAATAATTAGTGTCCGCCAAGGCTAACAATACCATAGAAAAATACTGCTTGTAGTTATAGTATTGCGAGCCACTGCGTGGGGGCTTTCTCAAACGAATGTGTTTGCCGTCAAGGGCACCAATGCAATTTGGAAATTCAGTAGCTCTAAGAAATCCCTCTGATATACTTAGCCACTGTTCTGTCGTGGGCTGAGGCATGACCGTGCTCTTTAACCTCTGCCACAACACGACACTGGTGGATATGACAATTAAGGAAATGGTGGTCACTCCCAAAAGAAATTCAAAATGCAACGAATGATAACTATTGCCTGTGGCCAGAAATCTAGCAAATAAACAGAAAGAAAAAGAAAGGAAGAACACATGTTAGTGGGGGGCTGGTGAAGCAGACAGCGGCATGGACTAAGTTATAGCAGCTTCATACATACCTCAAGGTCACAAGCAGACGTTCCTCGGGCGAAATGCAGTGTCTCATGTTCGTATTCTGGAAGGTGAGACCAGAGCGAGTTTGCTCAAGCAGAAGGTCAAATGTGGCCACAGACATGCGGCAGAAGGATCGAAATTTGTCGGGATGCCGGCGTAAGTCCTCAAACAGGGTATGGAAATGCCCTTTTATTGTACGTTGGGCCACAAGTGGATGAACCCAAATGCGACTTCTTCCAGGCGTGTGGTGCTGCAGCATGTGTCGGCGCTGGCCAAACCGACGTGAGATCATCCAGAGAAGAAGCACACGCGCCAGTGCTGGCGAAGCCATAATAGTTGGGTGTCAAAGCGATTCCAATTTGAAGGGAAAAACAAACACTGTGGTTTCTGCAGAGGCGGAAATAAGCTTGCAAACAGATTTCTACCAGCAAGCAGGGGTTGGGCCAGCTGGCCTATTTGTAGGCGGGCGTCCCACTAATCCCCTCTGCGTTTTTTTACGCGCGATGCAAACGCTAGTCGTGCGCGCGTTTAAAACGCAACAAGGCTGCGTATACGCAGTGCATACGCAATACAAACGCGCAAAACGCACACGCTCGTGTAAATGAGGCCTTAGTGATATGCCATCAATGTCTGTAAAAGGGGCCTGACACAATTGCGTATTGTGGCTTTTCTTTCCGCAATGAGCCCCTATAGCCCGGCAATGTGGGCCTCTTTAGCCAAGAACGTTGATAAAAGAAAATTAAAGGTTACATGGTCACCGGTTATAAGTGGTGTACCCCAGGGTTCAGTGCTGGGACCACTATTATTCAACTTATTTATTAATGATATAGAGGATGGGATTAATAGCACTATTTCTATTTTTGCAGATGACACCAAGCTATGTAATATAGTTCAGACTATGGAAGATGTTTGTGAATTGCAGGCAGATTTAAACAAACTAAGTGTTTGGGCGTCCACTTGGCAAATGAAGTTTAATGTAGATAAATGTAAAGTTATGCATCTGGGTACCAACAACCTGCATGCATCATATGTCCTAGGGGGAGCTACACTGGCGGATTCACTTGTTGAGAAGGATCTGGGTGTTCTTGTAAATCATAAACTCAATAACAGCATGCAGTGTCAATCAGCTGCTTCAAAGGCCAGCAAGATATTGTCGTGTATTAAAAGAGGCATGGACTCGCGGGACAGAGATGTAATATTGCCACTTTACAAAGCATTAGTGAGGCCCCATCTAGAATATGCAGTTCAGTTCTGGGCTCCAGTTCATAGAAAGGATGCCCTGGAGTTGGAAAAAATACAAAGAAGAGCAACGAAGCTAATAAGGGGCATGGAGAATTTAAGTTATGAGGAAAGATTGAAAGAATTAAACCTATTTAGCCTTGAAAAAAGACGACTTAGGGGGGACATGATTAACTTATATAAATATATTAATGGCACATACAAAAAATATGGTGATATCCTGTTCCTTGTAAAACCCCCTCAAAAAACAAGGGGGCACTCCCTCCGTCTGGAGAAAAAAAGGTTCAAGCTGCAGAGGCGAC
The DNA here is from genome assembly GCF_050947455.1 of Rhinoderma darwinii. Lineage (NCBI taxonomy): Eukaryota > Metazoa > Chordata > Amphibia > Anura > Rhinodermatidae > Rhinoderma > Rhinoderma darwinii. The sequence continues at coordinate 25,543,887 of NC_134697.1, forward strand.
AAGGCTTCTTTACAGTAAGAACGGTGAATTTATGGAATAGCCTACCGCAGGAGCTGGTCACAGCAGGGACAGTAGATGGCTTTAAAAAAGGGTTAGATAATTTCCTAGAACAAAAAAATATTAGCTCCTATGTGTAGAAATTTTTCCTTCCCTTTTCCCTTCCCTTGGTTGGACTTGATGGACATGTGTCGTTTTTCAGCCGTACTAACTATGTAACTATGTAACATTACAAGGACACCAGTTTAGTTGTATACAGAGGAATTCAATTCACACTATTTCAGTTCACATTACACACAAGGATTTAATAACAGTAAGGTGGAATGCTATAACATTACTGTCAGGTCACATGAGGATTGTTCTAGTATAACAAGTTCTCCCAGGACAGTCCAGGGTTTTGTCATTAGAAATTTTCTCTTGCACCTCATATTTTACTGGAATATAATAATAATCTCTAGGAAAAAGAATATTTTAAAAAAACAAAATAGCAAAATAATCTAAACTCTCCTTGTGATTAATATGGACTCTGTATCTAGCGCCTTTACAATAAATAAATTAAAAACGAATTGAGACGACCACCCAAAATTGTATAGAAAAGTGGTCTTCTAGGGGGTGGTCCTCTCAAAAAAGATATATAATATGCATAGTATATAATGAAACTTATAATGTTGTCACAAGTTTTCTTAGTGAATGAATTGAAGTGAATGGGAGAAAAGGCTGCAATACCTGTGAATCGCCGCTAAACGCGTGTCAACGACTTAGAGCTTATTCAGACAAATGGGATATACGTCCGTGCAACGCAACGCACGGACCTATATTAGTCTATGGGGCCGTGCAGACATGTGCGTGATTTTTACTCAGCGTGAGTCCGCTGAAAAAAAGTCACGACATGTCCGTTCTTTGGGCGTTTTTCGCGCATCACGCACCCATTGAAGTCAATGGGTGCATGAAAACCACGCATGTCACACGGAAGCACTTCCGTGCGAACAGCGTGATTCGCGCAACAGCAGTGAAAAGGATGAATGAAAACAGAAAAGCACCACGTGCTTTTCTGTTTACAAACATCCAAATGGAGTGTCATAATGATGGCGGCTGCGCGAAAAGCACGCAGCCGCGCATCATATGCTGAGGTCACACGGAGCTGTTAAGTGGCTTTTTGCGCACGCAAAACGCCGCTTTTTTTGCGTGTGCAGAACGCACACGCTCGTGTGAATCCAGCTTTACAGTGAGCAAGAAGAAATGAAGGGGAAGCAGTGCTCGTACGAGAGCTGCGGCCCCTACAAAACAGCTGATCGGCAGGGGTCCCAAAAGTGGGACCCTGACCCATCAGTTATTGATGACCTATCCTGAGGATAGGCCATCAATTTTTAGTGGCTGGAAAACCCCTTTAATCCCAGGGTTTCATCACTGCAAGATATTAGAGCTACAAACTCTGCATCTTTAATTGGTACCTTACTAGAATATTGCTGATGCCCTGGTCTTTCTTTTCTTGACCTCCCCATTCTAAAATAGCAGCTAGAATATGTTGGGACTGTTGCTTAGCAACCACCTAGGGAAGCATCTGGCGACAACAGCTGATCTCCTTGGCCCTGTGTGTTCAGCCATAGTCATTCCATCTAAGTTCCTTCCAGCAGTTTGACCTATGGCTGCTATTTCTAGTCAGTAGAGCAAAGGCTAAAGAACAGAATTTGAAAATAAATATGTTATGGGTTTAGATTGTAAGCTCTGGCGGTCAGGGTCCTCTTACCTTTCACCTCTAGTCACTGTTGTATAATGTTTACCTCTGGTGTCTGTTCATACTGAGAGCTCTTATGATGCTGCAGAATATGTTGCAGCTGATGTGGTCTATCTATAGCATTTCACAGAAGACATGATGAACCTGTGTGCTCTCCAGCTGTTCTCATGCAGATCATATTGTATCCTGAAAGCTGCTCAGTCTGTTGCTCTCCTGCTGTACTACAAACACAAGCAATCATTTCTATAGAGCAGTGACTGCAATTGCTGCAGCGATCAAGCTGTTGTGGAACTATAACTCCCAGCATATCCTGAAAAGGGCATGCTTAGAGTAGTTGATTGCAAACCTCTGCTGTAGATCTGTACAGTACAAAAGAAGCAAGAGCAGCGAACCTCTTTCCCTAGTCACCCCTGTGTGTTCTTGTTATTATTCTTATTAATAATAATAATAATAATAATAATAATAATTTAAAAAAAATACAAAACGTCGCAGCACTGTCCCTTTAAGGGATGGGCATGCCCTGTATGAAGACGTCACGTCGCCCCTCCTCTTATCCACGCCCCCTGCCCCTGTGGCTTGGTCAGTCCCGGCGGCTCTGCTGTAGAGAAGCGGTGTTGAGGGTAGAAGGAGCCGGAGTCACACACACGGGGCAGCCGCCTGCACAGTCGCGTTCTCCCCGCACAGCAGCCAGCCGGGCCCGCCGCCGTCACCGCCTCTCCACTCCGCCCTCCTGCACACAGAAACTTGCGGTGCTCGGAGATCCTCCAGCAAGCAGCGGGAACTTCTCTAGCAGCGTCGGCTGGTCATGGCTTCATCTGCTGCAGGCAGCCGGGTGATCTAGAAGCGCTGGAGGGGCCGGGGGATGTTCAGGAGCCGTCCCTGAGAGCTGGGGCTGCGGGAGCTCTGCCTGTTACACACAGCGGATACATTGTAGCAGTCTCCCTCCATTCCTGGTTCTGATTCCCTTTCATGTTCTGCGGTCTGCACACAGCACCTTGCTAGAAGCTGATCCTGGAACAGTATGGCGGGGAAAGCAGCTGCCCCGGGCACCGGGATCCTGCTAGTGACGGCCAACGTCGGGACTTTGTTCGATGATGTGAGTAGTACAGGGCAAACGTAACTCTTCTCATGTGCTGCGCTTTATACTGAGGCTGCTGGGTCCAGTCACTGGTGGCAAATGTCGCGTAAAAGCAGCATGAGACATTTGTATGTGGCATAGGCGAGATATGCATCAAATGTCTCTGGAGTTCTGTGCGGCTCTGAGAGATATTGACAGTTTCCTTGCATTGATAAACAAATGAATAACTTGTTTACAAATGTCTCATGGCATGGGGATGTGTCGCTTTGAGCAGCTATTTGCTTTTTAGTCGTTTCAAAGACTTTTGTATAAATGTTGCAAAAAGCCTCAGAAATGTTACAAACTACTTATAAGTTTGTCCTGGGCTGTGCTTTGGTACTTTGTCACCACTGACACCAGTTTCTTACTATGTTGTTTCTATCAACTTGTCATGTGACCCAGTATGTTCTTCTAGTACCTCACTCTATTTTGTGTATCCCATCTTTTTGCACATTGTAGTGTTTTGTGTGTATTTATATTATATTTTACTGAATCTTTGTTTACATCTGTCACTTTCATTGTTGGTGTTTGTGGCATCCTCCCAAAAAATGTCATTCTTACCAACAGAGTGGCGCTCTTCGTGTCCAGCCTGCTCAAGTTCAGTTTTTGTGATAGAAAAATTTTAAATCTGCGAATTTTAGATGTGACTGTATTGACGCAAAATAAGAAAAATATTGGCGCTGACCCAGTAAATGTTAAATATGGCTCCCATGTGATAGTGTTTATGGGATTGTACAGAGTGATGTTTGCCGATTTATGAGTCTGGGTCGGTGCAATGATATAACCATGTTCAGCGAGAGGGTTCCCCCAAAGTATCGTGGATTGTAACTAAATATGCTGCATGTTTTCATGGTGTAACACATTTATACGTGTCTAGATGGAGACAAAAACTTTAAGGTTATTGATAAAGGGGCTTTTTCCTACCATAAACACTGACTTCACGTGAAAAGAAAAGCAAACAAGAGGTAGGCTCGCCACATGTCTTCGTTGTATCTTTAGTTATGGAGTGCAATGGAGGGGAGCTTGTTAGGCTAACAAGGAGAGTCCATATAGTAAAGGAAAAAATATCTTCTAGCACGTCCTTAAAGTATACATTTATTCGGCAAATATCTTTAAAAAAATAGAACAGAGCTTGGACTGTGGACGCTTGTGTTTAGAATGACAAGGACCTTATTTTAGTCATAGCATAACTTAGAACCTTGTTGTTTGGCATGTGGACGCTTACACGTTTCAAACTTGTGCCCTGTTTTATGTGCCAGGTAAATGTATACTTTTTTTTTTAAGGATGTGCTGGAAGATATTTTTTCCTTTACTATATACCACGTGGTCATAGACATAAAAATCTGAAGAGCTTTATGATCGTTAATGATGATGGTTGTGTCTACAGTTTCTAAAAACGTTAGGTTCTGATTGATGGAATTCTGCTCCATTGGTTGCAATGATTAAAAATTTTGGTGATTTATAATGGTTTAGTGAACTTTTATTCGAGAGAAATGTTGGGGTAATTCACTGCACGTTATTTCCCTTGATGCATATGATTTTTGTGTGTCCCTTTCCTGAACAAAATAAATCATATAGCTTGTGGTATCGTGGCCGATTAGGTAGGCCGTGAGTGAGCAATGAGTCTGATCACTGGTACCTCCAATTTAGAACTCCTTCCTTCTTTTTTTTTTTTTTTTTTTTTCTAAAAATAATAAATATTAATAAAGAAGAAAAAAATGCTACTCCCGACATGGCACTGCGTTCCCACACAACACGTCGTTCTAAGTATTGGTTGTGTAGCCATTGTTAGGACCTCCACTGATGAGACATTAAAAAGACAAACCATCACTGTCATGAGTGTTAGGCCGGATTCACACGAGCGCTGCGCAACACGGCAGACTTTCACGTCCGAGGTGCATCCGTGCTTTGCGCTGCGGGACGCGATGTCATGCATCCCCCATAGATTAGTCTATGGAGGGAAGCCTGATAATAGGACATGTCCTATTTTCTCACGGACCCTTTACACAGTCCGTTGAAACAACGGCCGTGTGAACGGCCACATTGAATTATATAGGTCTGTGTAAAGGCCGTTGTTTCAACGGCCGACACACGGACGTTTAACACGTTGGTGTAAGTAAGGCCTTAGGGCTCCTCCACACGTAGCGGAATTGCCGCACTTTTTCCGGACGTAATTTTGGCCAGAAAAAACGCAGCAGAATACAGGAGTAGCATAGTGGATGAGATGTAACATCTCATCCACGTGCTATAAGATTTCAGAGCCGAAATTGACCTGCGGTGCGTATTTTTCGGACCGCAGCGTGTCCATTCCTTCTGCGGAAAGTGTGCAGAATTGCTGCCTTTTTCAGAGGGCATGTCTCCATGTCCTAACATTGGGAGGAACGCAGCAACTTCCGCACCATTTTCTGCTGTAAAAACCACAGGAAATGGTGTGTTTTTGCCGCAGCGGAAAGCCTTTGACTTTCAAAGGAATTGCTGCAGAAATTTTCTGCAGCAATTCCGTTGTGTGAGGACAAGCCCTTCGTCTGAGCCATTTCATATTTCTAAGGCCTTATTCACACAAGTGCATTTCACATCTGTGTTACTCGCGTTAAAACAACGGACGTCACACAGGCATATACAATTCAATAGGGCCATTCAGACATTTTATTTTTCACGCAGCATATGTCCGCTGCGTGAAACTCACCGCATATCCTATTGTGCATTTTTTGCGCAGCATACACCCATTGAAGTCAATGGGTGCGTGACAAAAAACGGACAGCACACGGACGCACCAGTTGCTAAAGAAATGAGGAAAAAATTAAACACCTTCAGTGTTTTGTTTTTTTTGCTGACGGAAAAAACGAGTAACATACGTGCGTAAAAACGCAGTAGAGCACCGTACACGGATGCCACACGGGACTACAACGCAGGGAAAACTCTGCGTTTTTTTTTACACGTGTAGAATGGACACGCTCGTCTGAATTAGTCCTTAAAGTGTTCCTCCACAAGTGTTTCCCGCCAAGTTGAAAAGTGAAGGCGGGAAGTCAGACAACATTACTATGTTGCATTCCCCTCCTGCCAAGCGCCTATACTAAAATTATAGAAATATAATCCATCAGTCAGAGCCCTAAGGCCTCGTTCAAACTCAGTTTTTTGACGATTTGATTTTAATGGGAGGCGGAGGCGTTTTTTTTTCCCCTGAGCGGAAAAAACTTTTTCGGGAAAAAGCAACATGCCCTATCTATGGGAGGCAGAGAAGGCAAATTTCACTGTGTTTTTGCCCGTGGCACTCAATGGGCGCGAGCGAAGAAACTTGGAAAACGGCGTGCAGGCTTGCAAAAAACTGTGTGAACAGGGCCTAACGGTGGTCATACACCTTAGATAGCTGTCGACCGAATGACCCCCTTCCCCATACACATGCAAGTTCATCTGAGCGTGCATGTGTACCTAATGGGGAGAGGGGAATAAGCCGCTGCTAGACACCTCTGGCGGCTGCTCATCTGTGAAAACAAAGTATCATTGAAATCCAACATGCCCATTCCTTTTTTTTTTTTTTTTCTGACATCTGTCGCCAAGGAAGAGTCTGGACGCACCCATCCACATTAGACAGCAGGATGGTGGGCCGAAATCAGCGGGTTCAGCCGACGTTCATCTTCTTTGTATGGGCACCTTTAGGCAAGTGTTGCCCACTAGTCATGGTAAAATGTCAGGATTGATTCAACTTAATATTGATAGGGAAAGTTGCAAGCTACTTTGTGACAATTGCAAAACAAATCCAACATGGTCTCTTGCAACTATTTTCCCATAGGGAAACATTGACATTTGAGTCCCCATATTTACAGTCCTGTCAAATTCTCATTTGTTAGGTAGGAATCACAATTTAGCTACAGTACAGGTAAATAACCAGTTCAGCTCTGCTATATCTACATACTGCATCATTGCTAGAGCAACTATTATTTTGTTATAGCCAGTGAATGTTTTTTTGCGCTTTTACTTTTTTATAAGGTGTGACTGAACTGTACATTCAGGCTTTTGCCTCCCACGTTGCGGAAGAAAGGTTTGGTGGTTGTTTCTTTGAATTTTGTGGTGTGCGCTCATAAACGTTGCTCTACGGCAGTGGTCTGTAGCGACAGTTGCTTGATGGAACGAAATAAAATTATCTGTCAACGTTAGGAGGCCTGCAGATGGGGTTAAATCTTGTATGTAGTTCTGGAGACTCATCTTGGCCTCTGGGGATTGATCATTGTAACCCTTTCTCTGCTGTTAAGGAATCTAGCTTATTCTTCTAGTGTAATGTATCTGATCTGTTCCAGCCCATAACTAACACCATTAAAACCTGACCGGGTAAAGGAAAGTACACGGGTGCAAATGTTGACCTTCTGACGGTTTTACAGCTGCATATAGAATAAATCGATAGAAAATGTTTAGTAACTTTACATATCATTTAGGGATCATGATTTACAGCTTGTTTTATAGCCCAGCGTACGTTCACATTGCTGCAAGTTTTGCATTATTTCCTACTTGTTTAGTGTCAAAGCTCGCTCTGATTTACATTCTAGGACGTGTCATTTATACCAGACATTATACAGAGATCTGAAAAGCTAACGCCCCACTCTATAATAGGAGCTCAGCTAATGTTCGGCATGTGTCAGTCAAACAGTTTGACTGTTTCCAATAGCAACCAGCAGAATTGTCAATGCAGAACTGGGATATGATACAGATTGTAACTCCGGATCGGTCTCAGAAAGTTGAGTAACTTTTCAAATATATTGTGTAACTTATCAATGTTGCATCTGACAGTAACTTTGGAGCAGTCCAAAAAAGTTGGATAACCGTCAAATTCCATAAAAGTTAATGAAAATAGTTTAATTGCCTTACAAAAGTAAGTCCATTTTGTCACTGAAGTGTTCCTCCATTTATAGAATTATTACGGCCGGCCGCACTAAATTTAAAGGGGTATTCCAACCTTAAGTATTTTTACCTATCCACTGGATGGGTGAAAAATTCTAGATCGGTGGGGGTCAGACTGCTGGACTTTTGCCAGACGGCGGCTTGAAGTTTGAATTTAGCGGAGGCCGGCCGTGTGCGGTGCTTCTTCGTTCAAAGTCTGAGGCTGATGGAAACAGCAGAGTGTGAGTGGACGCTTCTAGATTAAAGGCAACCATATTAGTCGGAAACTTCTGCAAAGTTCACTTTATAATTAACAGGGGCTTTGCAGGAGGGGCTTCAGGTTTACTACAATTGCCTTGCATAAACCACCAGGAGTTTTATACGTTATCCGTTTGCCCTGAACCATACACATGGTTTTCTCTTTGTGTTACATTGTTGTCATTTGGTGAGTAAGATACTTTGAATATGGACTTGAATCTTGGAAACCGCAGTAAAACTTCATGCTTAATGTATTTTTGCATTAATAAACTGTACGTAGGTGGTGCCATATTTCATACTTCTATGCTCTTTAGTTATGAATATGCAAATTTTTCCTATATCATATGTTCGACATTCTGCCACCAACCAGACGTGATAAAATTGTAATGGATTACGTAGAGCGTTGTTCCCTAATAAAAAAAACAAAAAAAAACAAAACATAAAAATGTAAAAAATAGTTCTTGTGCTTTTCTTGTCGTTTTTTTTTTTTTTTTTTTTTTTTTTAATTCAATAGGAGTAGTTATGCAGTGAGGGGGAGGGGGCTGGTTAAGTGTTTGTGTAAGGCCCCTTTCACATCGCGTTTGTGCTATCCGCCGAGAGTATACTTTTTTTAAAAAAAACAAAAAACGTGGACCATTGAAAACTTAGGGTATGTTCATACGGCAGCCTCCGTTACGTAATTTCAGACGTAATGGCATGTGCAGGCGCTTTTCGCTGCGTCAATTACGGACGTAATTGGACCTGTTTTTCTATGGAGTCAATGGAAAACTGCTCCAATTACATGTCAAGAAGTGACAGGCACTTCTTTGACGCGGGCGTCTTTTTTACGCGCCGTCTTTTGACAGCGGCGCCTTAAAAAAATGACCGTCGGCACAGTACATCGTAAAACCCATTCAAATGAATAGGCAGATGTTTGCCGATGCGTTGGAGCCGTATTTTCGGACGTAATTCGGGGCTAAAACGCACGAATTACGTCCGTAAATAGTGTGTGTGAACCCAGCCTTAGGGTATGTGCACACGGCAGCGTCCGATACGGCTGAAATTACGGAGCTGTTTTCAGGAGAAAACTGCTACGTAATTGCTCGTCCTCGCATTTTGCAAGGTGTCATTGACGGCCGTAATTTAGAGCTGTTCTTCATTGAATTCACTGAAAAACGGCTCAAATTACGTCCAAAGAAGTGTCCTGCACTACTTTGCCGCGGCAGTCATTTTACACGTCGTCATTTGACAGCTGGCAAACGACGACGTGTAAATTACAGGTCGTCGGCAAACCCATTCAAATGAATGGGCAGATGTTTGCCGACGTATTGGAGCCGTATTTTCAGGCGTAAATCGAGGCATAATACGCCTCGTTTATGCCTGAAAATAGGTTGTGTGAACCCAGCCTAATACAAGCCTGTACTGTTTACGTCCATTTTTTTAAAAAAAAATCTTTAGCTTGTACTTTCAGCCTATACTCGTACGTCGGTATACGTTTGTCCATTTTTTTTTTTTTACCTAAAAAAAAAAAAAGTGTATTTGTGTGTATATATATATATATATATATATATAATTTTTTTTTTTAGTAAACACTGATAAAACTGATAGATTTACTGTATCTAAACGGATACAAACATATAGCGTTACGTTTGCATACTTCGTCCATTGAGATCAATGCTAAAAAAAAGTTACGTCGCGTATATGTTTTCAGTACTTTCATAAAACCGTATCCCAACGTAAACCATGATAAACATAGGCCAAACGGATGCTATTTTGGTCTAAAGTTTGACCGTTCTAGTCTACGTATACCCCGAGCTACACGTTTCAATACCTTTTTTTTAGTGTTTAAAGACGTATACGTCCGGCCGATAGCACAAACGAGATGTGAATGAGGCCTAAGAATTTGCGGATTAGCCGTTCAGGAGTCTGCGAATACCCCAATGGGAACTGTTTGGGTAAGTTCACATGCAGTAGATCTGTTGCAGAAATTGATTCAAATAAAAATCTGTTTTATTCATCTAAATAAAGCTTGCAGAAATCCATGCATCTGCTGCAGAAACCAAACCACTTGCAGAAATTTCTGAAACAAATCTGCCACATGTTAACCTACCATTAAACTATGTTCACACAGGGCGGATACGCTCCGTAAAAGCGCACAGTGAATCCGCCCTGGGTGCCGCAGGCAATTCCAGGCGAAAAAAACCGCACCAAATTGTGGTGCAGTTTTTCAGCCGGAATGTCCGTTCGGAAAACTGCACATGAAGAAAAAAAATAAGTTTCGTATTTACGCAGCCATGGCGACACGTTATTCTCTTGTCCTGCAGGCCAGCCTCCCAGGAGGCCGGCTTGGATGAAGAAGCACCGAATTCTGGTTAAGTATAAGATTATTTTGAGTTGCGATCTTTGCGGCAGAATCGCAGCTGTTCAGCTGCAAAAATCGCAACATCTGTTTGTTGTGCATTTTAACTCCCCATTGAATTAAATGGGAAAAAGCAGCAATTACGCAAACTGGCATTCTGCGTTTCCTTCACTCATCATTTACGCAGCGTGTGGATGAGATTTGTTCAAATCTCATCTGCTTTGCTGCTCCAGCTACGGATTTTCCGCAACAAAATCTATTTGTAAACTTACCCTAGAGCTGGATTCTCACAGTATAGAAAATCCACAGCGGATTACAGTCCCAGCTATGTGGATGAGATTTGAACAAATCTCATCCACATACTGCTGAACATCTTCTTGACGGAAATCCGCAGCGTGCTTATTCTGTTCTGGATGTTCACTTCGAATTTCAGCCTTTTTAATGGAGAAGGGGGGAAATCCGCAGCAAAATCTGCATGTAGCGTGTGTATATTTTGTTGCGTAAAACGTTGCAGGAATGCGGCAGAAAATCTACAGCATATCTGTTCGTCATTCCTCCTTGAAATTTACAAATTGACGACCGGGTGTTACCTTGTCAGTCTCCCTCTATCAGCACTGATTGGACCGTGTCAGTTTGTGTAGGGACACACCCCCAAACTGGTAACTCTCAGTTGTCAATTCATTCATAAAGTTCTAGGAGGAATAATAGAGGAACGGCACAACGCAGAGTTATAAGAAAATAGGCTACAGAATTGTGATTTACATGGGGAATACAATTTATTAAAACAGACATAACAGGAGAGTTGACAGATCTTCTCTAAAGTAATAAAATAGAGCCTTTATACACCTCATATGGGTTTGCGCTGTTTTGGGGTGGGGCTCTTTTTTTTTTTTTTTTTTTTTTAATTTTTATTTATTTATTTTTTTCCCCCATAGACTTTTTCTTTTATATAACTTGACCAGAGAATATGCTGTAGATTTTCAAATTCCTAATCTGCCCTATATGTCACAGTGCAAAAGGGTAAAATCCATGGTCCTTGGAAATAGCCAGGATTAAAGGCCCTTTTACATCGGCCGATAAGCGGCTGGTGCAGCGAGCACCGATCAACGAGACATCATTGATCGGCGCTCGCTTGCTCCTGTCACCCGGAATTATGGATGGGGACGAGCGGACGATACTCCGATCGCTCGTCCCCATCCATTATTATCATGTTGGCAGCGCGTCTCTGCTGCCAACGATAATATTTAACCTTTTTAAAACGATAAGACCAGCAGATGACTGAGCAAACGCTCGATCGTCTACTGATCGTTCCCCTGTTTACATCGGGCGATTATCGGCAATGAGCGTTATATTAACGCTCGTCTGCCCTATAATCGTTCTGTGTAAAACCCCCTTAACTCTTGTTGGTCTTGCCTCAGATTTGCAGGCGATTTTACATAATGGAAGTCGTCAACTGCATGTGGACAGGGTGAACATAACAAATCTTTATGGCTGAACATTCACTTGAGACTTTTAGTATAACTAGAGAAAAGCCTCAATTATTAACTAGCTTATTTTCCTTGTTCTGCAAAGTTTCTTATCTGGCAGCCTCTTGAGGAATGTGAAGATGTGTGTCTTATCTCTGACCACTGTCCAGTGCTTTTAAAGGGAATGTGTTGCCAGCAAAACCTTTTTTTTTTTTTTTTTAGTTAAACAATTAGTGTATAGGTGATTAAACATTGTTCTAATTTATTTATTTTTTTCACGAGTCAGGAAATATTATTAATTGGATTCTAACTTATAATATTTCCCATTGCTGGTCACTAGATGGAGCCATTCCCAAAATTGCAGCATTGCATGTGGTAAAGCAACCACATTGCTTTATGCTGCAAAATTGGGTAAAAAGCCCTCGCTCTAGTGAGCTCTCAGCATCCCCCCCTCCTTTATCCTGGCTAGTGCCGGGAGAAACTAGAGGTTTGAACGGTCTAACCTCCTACACTGTGTGTCACCATTTTTTGAGCTAACACACAGTGTAGAAGGTTTACATACAGTAGTAAACACACACTGAAACACAAACATACATAGAAATCCCTTACCTGTTCCTGCCGCCGCCGCTCCCTCCGGTCCGTCTGCTCCAAGTGCACAAGTCCGGAAGCCGCGACCGGAAGTAGTAATCTTACAGCCCGGCCGCGACTTCCGGTCCACAGGAAAATGGCGCCGGACGGCGCGCATTTCAAATTGAACTGTGTGGGAGCGGCGCATGCGCAGTTCCCACACAGCGGCGTACATGTTAGTGGATGGAACGGGCCCCGTTCGCAGTCCCTATGGGACTGGAGCTGCCGTATTCCATGTCTGTATGTGTCGTTAATCGACACATACAGAAATGGAAAAAAAATGGCAGCCCCCATAGGGAAGAAAAAGTTTCTTATTTTTACAAAGTAACACACAAACACACAAATTAATCCAAACGTTTTTAATAAAGCACTAATATCTTTAACATATTAAAAAAAAAATTGTGGTGACACTGTTCCTTTAACTCCAGCCTCCTCTATAACAGGCAAGTGTATCCTATTACAGGTTTAGATGAAATTATCCAGGATTAAAATAATGATTGAAATAACTTTTGAGAATTGAATCTGCTGTTATTGTAATAAAGGCGCTTTTACACTGTCAAATGATCGGGTAAACGAGTGTTCATATGAAAGCCCGTTCCCAATCATTGCCCTAAACAGGTCAACAATCAGCCGATGAATGAGCAAACGCTGGATCATTGGCTGATCTACTCATTTATGCGGCCAATAAATGGTCACTAGCTGGCAGCACATCTCCCTGTGAAAACATAGGGGGACCCAACAGACCTGCTCTTGGGACCATTTAGACCCCATGCACACAACTGTAGACTTCGTAACTACGGACGGACCGTAATTACGGTCCCATTCATTTCTATGGCCGACAGACACCTTCCTGTATATTTACGGGTAGGTGTCCGTGCTGTAGAAACCTTCCGTAAAAAATAGGACATGTCCTATTATTTTACGGACCGTGCTCCCATACTTTATAATGGGAGCATGGCCCGCAAATACGGATGGTTGTGTGCATGAGGTCCTAGATGACTATTGCTGGACCATCAATATTATTTATGGGAAAAGCCCTTCAGACAGTTTCCCATGGGTCGGAGACACTACGTAAAAATCACGATATATCCGACCTGAAACCTGCAGTACATTTCGTCCAAAACAACTGCACCACGTTGTCGTGTGGTTTTTCGAACGGAATTTCCGCAGTGGAAAAAACGCTGGGGAGAAAAAAAAACTGCCTCCTGGGTTGATGATGTAGGCCATGTGATGCTGCAGCCTATGATTGGCTGCAGCAGTCACATGGGATGAAACGTTATCCCAGGACGACTGTCTACCGGCAGAGAAGAGGGATGTATAATTTTATCAATTTTTTTTTACCATGTGTTGCGAATTTTGCGGCAGATTCGCTGTGGCTCCCTTGCAAAAGTTATAGACGCTTAGCTTTTCGTTGCGGGTTTTGCATTCCCATTGTATTCAGGAAAACCCGCAACAGAAAATCAACGAAAACGCAGCATAAATTGATATGCTATGGAATTAAATTCTTCACCTTATGCAATTTATTAACATTTTACTCTGCGTTTTTTTTTGTTTCTAAATCTCATCCGCTTTGCTGCTACTGTAAGTGCTACGGAATTTCCTCTGTCTGTCTGTCTCTGTCTGTCTCTGTCTGTCTCTGTCTGTCTCTGTCTGTCTCTGTCTGTCTCTGTCTGTCTCTGTCTGTCTCTGTCTGTCTCTGTCTGTCTCTGTCTGTCTCTGTCTGTCTGTCTTTCTTTCTTTTCCCGATTCTTTGGAAAGTTTCCTGTATATGGTTTTTCCTGTGTTTTTATGATCTTATTGTTTGTTCCGTTGATACAACCCTGTTATAATAATGCGCTTCAGCTTGTGGGGATAAGTTGACTCTGCGGAATTTTGCTGTTTTCTCTTTGAAAGTTATGTCCATATGTGTTTCACATATTACTTCAATAAACAAATTATTGAAACATAAAGGACTGGGCAAGTTGAGTCTTCAATCCGTTACTTACTGGCCAGAGGGTTCATTGAAGGTGTTTCCACCATTAATATTTGTCACCTATCCGCAGCATATGTATATAAACCATTTTATTTTTTTTGTGCTCTGTGGCCATTTGGCTGGAGAAATTGATTTGCTTTGATAGGTTGTTATAAATATGCCTTGATTTAAAGAGGTATAGTTTCGAAAGTCAATTGTAATACATCCTGTTAGAGAATTCTGAGGTGAGGGGAATTGTCTGTTTGGGAAGAGTGGAGATCGGTCACAAAGGGCGTCTATCACTCTGGAGGACTTGTCCTTTATTACACAGATGAACCATTGATTTAAATGGGCATTGTATAGTGCTTAATTTACCCTGTGGTGGCATTGCAGGGACATTAAGCACTTAATGCCTTTTCTTACACGTGCCAATAAACGGGCTCACGTTCGTTCCCGATCATTGCCCTATGTAAACAGGGCAACGATCAGCTGATGACAGAGCAAATCTCCCTGTGTAAACGGAGCAGTGTTTCCAACATGATGCAAATGCGATGGGACTTGAATGAAGCAAACTAGCGCCATCGACTTGCTGCATCGTTGACCGTCTCTCGTTTTTCCTGGCTAGAATCGGGCCCTATAAAACCACCTTTACTTCCAGGGTACCCCACAAATTAAAACTGATTGCTGGCAGCCTCAGAAGGGGAATCTTTTGAGAACCGTTTAGTGCCAGGGGACTTTTGTAACCAGTAAAGATTGTGCAAAGCGGAGAACTTGTTGCAGAACTTTCTGCAGCTGCAAATTAGTTTCACTCATCTGAATGGGGTTGTTTTGGTAGGAAGACTTGGATTTCTTCAATGCCCTTTCAAATGAATAGGACCGTTGCAAAAAACATCTGTAGCATGTGGATTCACCCATAGGGTAAGTTCACACAGGTTGGATTTGCTGCTGAAAGTTTCCACAGAAATCCACAAGAAAAAAAAATCTCTGTGCAATTCCTTTTGAAGCAGAAAAAAAAAATCATTCATTTACAATCTGCAACAATACATTGCTTGCGTATAATTACTTCCCAAATGAAGAAAATCTGCAACAAATCTGTGTCTCTGAGACTGCATGTGGATGAAATTTGTTAAAATCTAATCCACCTGCCTGGTACTGTATTGCGCTACAGATTTTTCTTGCTGCTGCAAATTTGAAGTATTTCCGTCCGTGTGAATTCACCCTTCGATCAGAATGTCACACGCAGTTTTTTTTGAGCCAAGCACAGGTTTAGATACAAAAGAAAGATGCATCAGTCTCTAAACCTTTCCTTCTCTTTGCATCCACTTCTGGCTTTTGCTCAAAAAACTGCGCCAAAAACTGCATATGTGATCATGGCCTTAAAGAGATCAAGCTGCTGACAGATAACCGTGATTACACCTCATGGGCAAATAGTGTATGGGCACAGGGCTTTAAACGGTTTAGTCCTGATCTGGCATTTTGTGCCGTACTAAGCAAACTCTTTTGTACTGATAGATCTATACCCAGGAGAACTGATCCCATCAAACACAGCAAATCTCTATACACTCCTTTATTTCTCTTGTGCTTCTCTCGCATTATTTACATTTCCCATCTCCTCCAGCAAGGTTACAAAATAAACTTGCAAGCTGAAAGACTAAATTTAAAGCGGACAGCTGGTTTACACATGCGTGAGGCAGAGTTATTGTGAAGTTGTGATTATTCATGAGCTCATTGAGATGTGTGCGTTCAGCGGGAGAGCATCCTGTACCTGTGAATTGTCACCCTTGACACAAAAAGGTGTAAAAACTGTGGCAACATAATGACTGCCCGACAAGCCGCAATTTGTATAGTGCAAATAGCGTGCTCTTCCATCTCCAGGCTTATTTATTCCACATGGAGGATTTTATAGGAGTGATTTAGACTCCATCAGCAGCTTTTGTGTCATAGATAAACGTGTGCCCAACGTTGGGGAGATGTAAAAATCATTCTTGTTGAATTGACTGATTGCATTTGTAATTGCAGCCCCTAACTAAAAGTCTTGGGAAGAGGACAGTGTAGGGTATGTTCACACGCAGTAGTTTCAGACGTAATTCGGGCATTTTACGCCTCGCATTACACCTGAAAAAATGCCCCTAATACGCCTACAAACATCTGCCCATTGCCTGCAATGGGTTTAACGATATTCTGTTCCCACGAGCCTTTATTTTACGCGTCGCTGTCAAAATACGGCGCGTAAAATGACAGCTCGTCAAAAGAAGTGCAGGACTCTTCTTGGGACGTTTTTGGAGGTGTTTTTCATTGACTCCATTAAAAAACAGCTCCAAAAACGACCGTGAAAAACGCGAATTGTTAGGGTATGTTCACACGAGGGCGTCCGTTACGGCTGAAATTACGGGGATGTTTCAGCCTGAAAACATCCCCGTAATTTCAGCCGTACCGGCATGTGCAGGCGCTTGAACGCCGCGTCCATTACGGCCGTAATTAGCGCTGCTATTCATTGGAGTCAATGAATAACGGCTCCAATTACGGCCAAAGAAGTGACAGGTCACTTCTTTGACGCGGGCGTCTATTTACGCGCCGTCATTTGACAGCGGCGCGTAAATTTACGCCTCGTGTGAACAGACAAACGTCTGCCCATTGCTTTCAATGGGCAGATGTTTGTCAGCGCTATTGAGGCGCTATTTTCAGACGTAATTCGGGGCAAAAACGCCCGAATTACGTCCGTAAATAGGCCGTGTGAACATGCCCTTAAAAAAAAAAAGTCAATCAGGGGCTGGTTTCGCCTAAAAACAGCTCCGTATTTTCAGACTTTTCTGGTCACTGCGTGTGAACATACCCTTAGGCTCCCTGCACACGCTGCAGTTTTTGTACTTGCTGCAAAAACATCCCAATTTAGGCTGGGTTCACACGACCACTTTATTTCGGGCGGAAGTCCCGGACCGAACTCTGTGCAGGGAGCTGGGCTCCTAGCATCATAGTTATGTACGATGCTAGGAGTCCCTGCCTCTCCGTGGAACTACTGTCCCATACTGAAAACATGATTACAGTACGGGACAGTTGTCCTGCAGAGAGGCAGGGACTCTTAGCATCGTACATAACTATGATGCTAGGAGCCCGGCTCCCTGCACTGAGTTCGGTCCGGGACTTCCGCCCGAAATACGTCCGTCGATTACGGACGTTAAAGTGGTCGTGTGAACCCAGCCTTAGGGTATGTGCACACACACTAAATACGTCCGTAATTGACGGACGTATTTCGGCCGCAAGTCCCGGACCGAACACAGTGCAGGGAGCCGGGCTCCTAGCATCATACTTATGTACGATGCTAGGAGTCCCTGCCTCGCTGCAGGACAACTCTCCCGTACTGTAATCATGTTTTCAGTACGGGAGAGTTGTCCTGCAGCGAGGCAGGGACTCCTAGCGTCATACATAAGTATGATGCTAGGAGCCCGGCTCCCTGCAGTGTGTTCGGTCCGGGACTTGCGGCCGAAATACGTCCGTCAATTACGGACGTAAATAGTGTGTGTGCACATACCCTTAGATGAATGGAACAGATCTTTAGCCGTAGAAATGTCCAACAAATTCTGCAGCCTGTGCAGTGGGCCATAGAACACTTAATACTAAGGCCTTGTTCACACACTGCAGATTTTGCTAGGATCTTGAAGCCAGAATAAGCAACACAGCCTAAACAGAACATATATAAAGGAATACCTTATACTGTAGGTCTGCTCCCCTGGATCCAATTCTGGTTTTAGCTTAAAAATTGCAAGCAAAATCTGCACTGTGCAAACAAGGCCTAAAGCTCATGCACATGACCATATTTTTTTCAGTGTGATATCTGCATTATTTGCAACATGTCAAGTGATACAAGATGTTTTTTTTTCTAAACATAACATCCTATGGGTAATGTATGGCATACATCAAGTGCATCTATTAAACATATGTCATGACCTTTTCATGACTTCTCCATTAAATGCATGCCATAATAGCCTCTAGTTGACGGATGCCTAACGGTGGTATCTGTCACACAGACTATTATGGGATCCGTTTAATGTAGAAGTCATGAGATATACGTTAAACTGATAACCATAATAGTCTATGGGTGACAGATGGATACTTGTTGTGAATGAGGCCTATTCCTGTATGCAATGGAGCGTGACACAATTGGACTTTCTCTTTGAGAATCTGTGAAGGGAAAAAATACAAACTTTTTTTTTTTTTTTTTTTTTTACCGGTTTATAGAATCGGAGGTGCATGGAGGCATATGGAAAGCTATGGACTGCACTGTATAGATCCGTACAACATGCATGAGGCCTACATTTTAGCAGTAAGATATTTCCAAGTAAGTTATAACTCTCTGTGGTCTGAAGATCCGTGTGCCATTTGCTATCCATAGCCACTGTAACGCTGGGGCTGACCAACAAGACCGTTCAAGGCCTCTTCCACAGTGCTGCTTTTTTTTTGTGTCTTTTAAAAGGCATGTAAAAAACACCATTTGTGTCTCTGATGTCATATGGGGGCATACAATTTTTTATTTTTTTCCTTCTGCGGTCTTCGGTATAAATGAGGCCTGAGCCAGGGATGAAATTTGGATCCCATCCTGTGATTTCAGGAAAGCCTTTCGTAAAGCTTTCTTTGGGCGAGAGGCTTTCCTAACCTCACAGGTGCAACCCTTGGCTGTAAATATACACTTGTTGGAAACTGGCACTGCCTGGCATACATGGCCAACAATACAACATTGATTGACAATGCAATCTTGATTGCAGATGTTAAGGGACTGATTCTCCTCCCATTCACTTTCGATCTGCAGCCAATCCCAAAAAAGTCAGTATATTTACCACTTTAATCTCATGTCTATGGTCCGTTTTTTACGCTCATTGTTTTATCCTATACAACAAAGCATCGGATGTCTTGGGCCTTGCCTTTAGTAGTGTGAAAAGTTATTAATGCAGCGTTGAAGCAGTTAAAGGCTAAATCATTTTATATCAGAATGAACATGAGTGACCTAGATAATATCTGTATAATTTCCCTGTGGACATCTCTGTTCTGGGCATCCTTGAAAGAGCAACATCAGTGGTAGTGCCAGATGTATCTGAGGGAGCTGTCGTCTGTCGTTATAGTGTAGGCTCCAATGAACATGGGGGGGATGGACATATTCTGTATATGATCACAGGGACTTTACTTTGTTTTATACGTTGGTCTTTAAGTCTACGTTCACACTGCGTTTGCCGTGCCTATTTGCTGGGAGCTTTTTAAAGATATTCATGGTCCATCCCCTCATTCACCCGACAGTAGCTAAAAGTGTCCTTTTGGGCTCCGTCGGGCTGGTATACGTCTGTATTTATGGAAAAGTGCAGCAGGCTGCTATTCTATAAAAAGGCATTCAGTGGAAGACTGTCATACGTATTTGTATTTAAGTTGGCAGCTTATGGGCAACCTATTTCATTGTATGACTCTACAAAGGTATAACTTTACAGAATCCTCCCAATGTATACCTCCAACCGACATTGCATAACACAGTGTGTGGACTTAATCTATGTTTGCACTTTGCATTTTGACGCAGTTTGCAAATTATTTTTTTTTCAAAGCTGGGAATGGATAAAAAAAAAAATGCTACTACCATATTACTGAGTTATAGTTCACCCTGAGGCCATGTTCACATGTTCAGGATTCAACAGCTAAAGGCGATCTATTCGGCTGGTGCAGCGCGCGCAGATCAACAAGACATCGTTGATCGGCGCTCGTTTGCTCTTGACACCTGGAGCTATGGATGGGCACGAGCGTTCGTTACTCCCATCGCTCGTCCCCATATGTTGTTAGCATGTCGGCAGCGCGTCTCCCTGTTTACACAGGGAGATGTGCTGCCAACAATAATATTTTACTTTTTTTAAACTGATCCGATCAGCAAATGAACGAGCGTTTGCTCGTTCGTCTTCTGATCGCTGCCCTGTTTACACAGGGCAATTATCGTCAACGAGGATTCTCTGAACGCTCGTCTGCCTGATAATCGCCCAGTGTAAATCACCCTTAAGGCTGGATTCACACGAGCATGTTCAGTCCGTAAAGGACGGAACGTATTTTGGCCGCAAGTCCCAGACCGAACATACTACAGGGAGCCGGGCTCCTAGCATCATAGTTATGTACGACGCTAGGAGTCCCTGCCTCTCCGTGGAACTACGTTCCCATACTAAAAACATGATTACAGTACGGGACAGTTGTCCTGCAGCGAGGCAGGGACTCCTAGCGTCGTACATAACTATGATGCTAGGAGCCCGGCCCCCTGCAGTGTGTTCGGTCCGGGACTTGCGGCCGAAATACGTTCCGTCCTTTACAGACGTAACATGCTCGCGTGAATCCAGCCTTAGTCCTGTCAGAATCCACTCAGGTTTCTGCTGGCAATGCATGTGAATGAAGTGTTTTTATACCCTATTTATTCACTGGAAGATATATGCGCAGAATAATGAATGTGTTGTAGATGCTGCACGTTTATTATTGCTATGGATTACGTACTGAAAATGAGCACATTAGTTCAATTAAATAGCCGTAGGACTGACCCACACCTGGATCTGATGGCCACCCCATGTCCGTGTGTGCTGCAGATTTTCTGAAAAATCGTGTGCCTTTTTTTTTTTTTTTAAATCCGTGACATGTGAAAATAGCCTTAAGGGGCTGTCCAGGAATGGAAAAATGGGTCTACGTTTTTCCTTCAGAAGCGACACCACTGTGAATGAGTCTGCGCTGTAATACTAGACACAGTCCATGGACAAGAATGGTGCAATTTCTTGAATAAAAGCTGTCCAATTATTCTAGGCTATGTTAGAGCTGTCTCTGTAGAAGAATAAATTGTAGTGGGCATGGTAAGAAGTGTTGGTGACGTAGACAGTGGTAACTGCCTATTGTAATGTTCTGAGGTGTCCGCGTTGTATATGGCAGAACAAAACAATAGTTGTAAAATCCTACATTCAATTTGTGCTTGAGAAATCCAATTAGGCCAGGATCGCACACACCGTTTTAATGCGGTTTTTGGCGGTTTTTTTTGTTTTTGCTTTTTTTTATGCCAAACACAGGAGTGTATAGAAAAGAAAGTAGATGGATCAGTCTTTTCTTTGTACCGTTCCTTCCTCTTTGGAACCCCTTCTGCCTTTGGCCCAAAAAATGATCCAAAAACTGCACTAAAAACTGATTCTGGCCTATAATGGTAGCCAATGCACAAAAACTTTTTAGGTCAATGGATTTCTTATTTTTCTAGCTAAACTATGTCATTTATTATTATTTCCATGTTGAGTTTCACTTGTATGTCCATTATTTGCCATAGGCAGCAACTTTTTTTTTTTATATTTTTGTTTTAATGTTATTTGTTTATATTACACCAGTTGTCTGTTTGTTCACAATGATTTCTGATACATTTACTAATGGTAAACGTTTAACACAGTAAGCTTAACGTTTTCATGGGCAATTTAGCCACAATTTTGTATCTATGGAAACCAGCTAATTGCACGTATAGTATATAATACATTGGGGTACGTTCATATTTTATTAATAAAAGGCATGCGATCCAGCTTTATATTTATTAGAATAGCAAAGGTACTAAACATTTTGTGATGGTAATTGTTTGACCAATGGCAAATAAATATAAATTATCTGTAGATACGGGATTGTACCACTCCCTGGTACCATGTAGCCAATTCTACTAGAAATGTGTGTAATATATATATACACGCACACACTCTGCCCATGGGGAAAAAAAAAAGGGAATAGGGTCAAACTGCTGCTCCTCTTCATTGGCAGCAAAATATGGAAAAAAAAAGTATTGGGACACTCCTCCTAATCATTGAATTAAGGTGTTTCAGTCCCTTTGCCACAGGTGTACAAAATCCAGCACTAGCCATGCAGTCGTCTTTGCAAACATTTGTGAAAGAATGGGTCGTTCTAAAGCTCTCACTGGATGCCACCGTTGTAACCAGTCAGTTGAAATTTCTTCCCTCCTAGATATTCCACCATCAACTGTGAGTGCTATTATTGTAAAGTGGAAGCATTTAGGAACCACAGAAACTCATCCACAAAGTGTCAAACCATGTAAGGGTATGTTCACACGATTAACAAAATACGTCTGAAAATACGGAGCTGTTTTCAAGGGAAAACGGCAACTGATTTTCATATGTTTTTTCGCAGCGTTTTTTACGGCCGTTTTTCGAGCTGTTTTCAAATAGAGACTGAGAACTGCTCCAAAAAACGTCCCAAGAAGTGTCCTTGACTTCTTTTGACGAGCCGTCATTTTACGTGCCATATTTTGACGACACGTAAAATGACAGCTCGTCTTCACAGAACATCGTAAGACCCATTTCAAACAATGGGCAGATGTTTGCCGACGTATTGGAGCCATCATTTCAGGCGTAATTCGAGGCGTAAAACGCCTACATTGCGCCTGAAAATTGGTTGTGTGCACATACACTAAGGGTATGGGCACACGATCACTTTTCAGATGTAATGGAGGCGTTTTACTCCTCAGATTACGCCTGAAAAGACGGCTCCAATACGTCAGCAAACATCTGCCCATTGCTTGCAATGGGTCCTACGATGTTCTGTGCAGACGAGCTGTCATTTTACGTGTCGCTGTCAAAATACGGCGTGTAATATGACGGCTCGTCAAAAGAAGTCCAGGACATTTCTTGGGACGTTTTTGTAGCAGTTTCTCATAGTCTATTGAAAACCGCTCCAATAACGGCCGTGAAAAACGTGAGTTGCTCAAACGTCTGAAAATCAGGAGCGGTTTTCCCTTGAAAACAGCTCCGTATTTTCAGACCTATTTTGTTAATCGTGTGAACATACCCTAAATGTCACCAACGCTCTGACTCAATAACTGCAGAGCTCCAAACCACCTCTGTCATTAAGATCAGCACAAAAACAGTGCCTGGGAGCTTCATGACATGGGTTTTCATGGCCGAGCAGCTGCATGCCAGCTTTAACCCCTTAGTGACCACCAATACGCCTTTTCACGGTCGTCACTTAGGGTCCTTAGGCTAGGCTGCCGCCATTTTACGGTGGCCCAGTCTAAGTCCTGCACAGGTGTCTCGGGCAAGCTGGAGCCAGGGCTCTGCTGTCTGACAGCCGGGCTCCTGCTCCAACACTCGCGATCGACGTTTACTTCGATCGCAGCCGTTTAAGGCTGGGTTCACACGACCTATTTTCAGACGTAAACGAGGCGTTTTATGCCTCGTTTTACGTCTGAAAATACGGCTCCAATATGTCGGCAAACATCTGCCCATTCATTTGAATGGGTTTGCCGACGTACTGTGCAGACAACCTGTCATTTACGCGTCGTCGTTTGACAGCTGTCAAACGACGACTCGTAAAAATACAGCCTCGTCAAAAGAAGTGCAGGACACTTATATACATTATATGCAGGGCACTTCTTTCAGACGTAATTTGAGCCGTTCTTCATTGAACTCAATGAAGCACAGCTCAAAATTTACGGCTGTCAGAGAAGCCTCGCAAAATGCGAGGAGGAGGAATTACGGCTGAAACGAGGCAGCTGTTTTCTCCTGAAAACAGTGTCTTTTCAGACGTAAAAGCCTGCTACTGTGTGCACATAAACCTAACCCATTAAATGCCGCCGTCAATAGCGACCGCAGCATTTAACTTGTTTACAGAGGGAGTGAGCTCCCTCTCACCCATCGGCGGCCCGCAAATGCAATCGCGGGTCTCCGATGGGCTGTCATGGCAGCCGGGGGCCTGATAAAAGCCCCCAGGTCTGCCCTGGACAAATGCCTATTAGGACGCGCTGGAGGCATGTCCTAATAGATTGCCTGTCAGATTTACACTGACAGGCAATAATGCTCTGGTATACGAAGTATACCAAAGCATTATAGCAGCGATCTGAAGATCACATAGTAAAGTCCACTAGTAGGACTAAAAAAATAAGTAATCACTGTGAAATAAAGATTATTAATAAAAATGACAGTAAAAAAATAAAACCCTTTTTTTTTCCATAAAAAGTGGTTTTATTTAGTAAAAGTCTAAAAAATAAATACAAGTACACATATATATGGTATCGCCGCGACCGTAATGACTCAATTAATAAAGTTTCTATGTAATTTAAACCGCAAGGTGAACACTGTAAAAAAAAAAACCCGCGAAAAAACAATGGCGAAATTGCAATTTTTTTTTCCATCGCCCCCCAAAAAAGTAATAATAAAAATGAATCAATAAGTTCCATCCACCCCAAAACAGTACCAATCAAAACTACGTCTCGTCCCGCAAAAAACAAGCCCAAAAAATCACTACATTGATGGAAAAATAAAAATAGTACGGCTCTTGGAAAGCGACGATGCAAAAACAAATAATTTTAGTTAAGTGTTTTTATTGTGCATAAGTGGTAAAACATAAAAAAGCTCTACATATGTGGTATCGCCGTAATCGTACCGACATAGAATAAAGGTAACATGTTGTTTACGCCGTACAGTGAACGGCGTCCATTTAAAACGTATAGAACAATGGTGGAATGTCAGTGTTTTGTTTTTTTTTTATAATCCCCCCCCCCCCCCAAAAAAAAAGTTAATAAAAGTTAATTAAAAAAATTATATGTACCCTAAAATGGTGCTATTAAAAAGTACAACTAATCCCGCAAAAAACAAGTCCTCATACAGCTATGTCGATGGAATAATAAATGTTGTAGCTCTTTTTGAATGCGACTATAGAAAAACGAATAAAATTGCTTAGTCATTAGGGCCTAAAATAGGCTGGTCGCTAAGGGCTTTAGCATCACTAATCACAATGCCAAGGGTCGGATGGAGTGGTGTAAAGCCGCCGCCATTGGACTCTGGAGCAGTGGAAACGTGTTTTGTGGAGTGATGGATCGCGCTTCTCTATCTGGCAGTCTGATGGACGGGTCTGGGTTTGGTGAATGCCAGGAGAACGTTACCTGCCTGACTGCATTGTGCCAACTGTAAAGTTTGGTGGATTAGGGATAATGCTATGGGGATGTTTTTCAGGGCTTGGCCTAGGCCCCTTAGTTCCAGTGAAGGGAAATCTTAATTCTTCCACATACCAAGACATCTTGGACAATTGTAGCTTCCAACTTTGTGGGAACGGTTTGGGGTTTGGTCCTTTTCTGTTCGAGCACGAAGGTCTATAAAGACATGGTTGGGTGAGTTTTGGTGTTGAAGAACTTGACTGCTCCACACAGCCCTGAACTCCACCCCATCCAACACCTTTGCGATAAACTAGAATGGAGATTGCGAGCCAGACTCTCTTGTCCAACTTTAATGTCTGACCTCACAAATGCTTGTCTGGGTGAATGGGCAAAAATTCCCACAGACACTCCTCCAAAATCTTGTAGAAATCTTTCCCAGAAGAGTGGAAGCTGTTTTAGCTACAAATGGGGGACCAACTCCATATTAATGCCTATGGATTTAGAATGGAATGTCATAAAAGCTTCTGTAAGTGTAATGTGTAGGTGACCCAATACTTTTGTCCATCTAATGTGTGTGTGTGTGTATATCCCAGAAAGTTGAAGCTGCATAGAAAAAGTACAATAACAGAACGATTATCTCTTCACAATTGAAATAAAGGCTTTTCCTTTAATGTATTCATGCATTTTTAATGGTATATAAAATATCCACTTTTCAACATGATGGAAGGATTATTAAAAAAAAACCAGCATTTGGGAATTGCTGGAAGTACAGCATAAAAGGTACATTAGCCCAGATCTGTAATTTAAATGATAGGATTTCAGCAGGGAGGCAAATGAACGGGTCTCACCCTCTCTTCGGCACCTTTCCTCGCTGCTGCTTTTCATCTGGTTCAGATTTACATACTTTCCTCTGGTGCTTGACATGCAATTGCTAAACAAAATGTTCTGATTTAAGTGTAAGATAATTTGTTTCTGTTCCTGTAAGGCTAAGTTCACACTATGCAGTTTTGCAGCAGTAAAATATCAGATATTCCATGTGATTCTTTCCCATTCATTTTCATTGTGGTGTTTTAGTAAAAATGTTAGCATTCTTTCTAGGAGCATCCAGAACTGTGCAGATCTTCTTTTCTGCTCATATTGTGTTATTTACTACCTTGGATAAGACTTGCTCTAAAAGCCAGAATAACCAGCGTGGTCCTCACTCTCATTATTCCTGGATCTGTTTGACGCTAGTTAATGGTTTCTCGCAGGGCTAGTAACCAATGTGCCTAGAAATTTGCTGCGGGCACCTTATTT
Organism: Rhinoderma darwinii; assembly: GCF_050947455.1. Taxonomy (NCBI): domain Eukaryota; kingdom Metazoa; phylum Chordata; class Amphibia; order Anura; family Rhinodermatidae; genus Rhinoderma; species Rhinoderma darwinii. The sequence continues at coordinate 25,570,450 of NC_134697.1, forward strand.
AACGGAATTGTTTTCTGCTAATATTTCTAAAAGCTTTCCGGCACACACACAAACAATAGACAAGTTTCCTACGAGAGCCACTTGAGCTGTTTTCCATGGCATCAGGGTGGCACCCGGTTTTATGGACCCATTCCCTTTAGCGGGTGAATCAGGTCCGTGAAATCGGACCCGACTTTCCCATCCATGGAAAGTGCGAACGTGTCCTATCTTTCCACAGATCACGGACAGGACCCGGCCGACACACATGGTCGTGCATGAGGCATAAAGACACGTGTTCATGTTGATGTATTTTGAGCACTCATCAGTTCCATTGATTTCTGTAAAAATATTAGACCTTTTGGCATTAATTAAAAAAAATTCTATCTGAACCAAGGCTAAGGCTCTATTCACACCACATTTGTTTATACAGTTGGTACTGTGTCTGGGGGAAGCAAAGTATAATGTATATTGTACAGTATCCAAAGATTTCTTTGAGGCAGACGTATGCCAGAATTGAATCCTGGTTTACATCTTGATACGTTTTGGATACAGTAAAAAAAGAGTTGCCGTCTGCTATTTATTTTCTTTTTAAATGGGGAAACCCTCTTAAAGATCACACGTAACGTAAATACGGCAGAATTTCCATGTGAAAAAATGAGTACTAAAGAATTGTTGAAACTGACCTGCGGTATGGATTCCCAGTCTGCAGCATGTTACTTTTTTTTTCTCAAGAGAAATGATCTCCGCTAGGTGTGAACAAACCTTTTTCCGGCAGATTCGTGCCTACCTAGATTCTACATGCTGATAAAACCGCACTGTATGAACTATGGCACTGATTCCCATTGAGAACAATGGGAGGCAAAACGGAAGCGTTTTTCATGCTAAAAAAAAGCATCGTAATCCGCTTGCAAATAAAGCCGTGTGAACAAGGCCTAAGTATTTCTGTAAAAATAGTTTCTGACAAAATATAGGTAGGCAGATCTATATCAACATACACGATGCTTACCTGCTAGGCTTGGCTTTTTAACTCTGCTTTCTTAGTACGCATTTTTTACGGATTTTTAAATCCACCTCCTGTCTTATTAAAGTCTGACTGCTGCTCTATGACTCCCCCATACTTTAAACTGCAACTCCTTTTCCTTCGTGTGCCTTCTTGTAAAAGCACCAGCGCAGTATGGTTTTCCATTAGGGTATGTGCACACGAGAAGTGGCTTTTACATCTGAAAAGACAGACTGTTTTCAGGAGAAAACAGCTGCGTCGTTTCAGACGTAAAAGCTCCTCCTCGCATTATGTGAGGAGTCTTTGACGCTCGTAAATCTTGAGCTGCTCTTCATTGACTTCAATGAAGAACGGCTCAAATTACATTGCAAAGAAGTGTCCTGCACTTCTTTGCCAAGGCAGTCATTTTAGGGTATTTTCACACGAGGTCATTACGTCCGTAATTGACGGACGTATTTCGGCCGCAAGTACCAGACCGAGCACAGTGCAGGGAGCCGGGCTCCTAGCATCATAGTTATGTACGATGCAAGGAGTCCCTGCCTTGCTGCCGGACAACTGTCCCATACTGTAATCATGTTTTCAGTACGAGACAGTTGTCCGGCAGCGAGGCAGGGACTCCTAGCGTCGTACATAACTATGATGCTAGGAGTCCGGCTCCCTGCACTGTGTTCGGTCCGGTACTTGCGGCCGAAATACGCCCGTCAATTACGGACGTAATGACCACGTGTGAACATACACTTACGCGTCGTCGTTTGACAGCTGTCAAACGACGACTCGTAAATGACAGGTCGTCGGCACAGTACGTCGGCAAACCCATTCAAATGATTGGGCAGAAGTTTGCCGACGTATTGTAGCCCTATTTTCAGACGTAAAACGAGGCATAATACGCATCGTTTACGTCTGAAAATAAGTCGTGTGAACCCAGCCTTACAGCTGGAATGAATGCTTGTAAATTACAAACTAAACTATGCGGGAGAGATTTTGTACATGTAACTGCTGCCTATAAACTGAGGCAAATTATGACTACATGTTTAGCAAGTAATGCAGCCAGCCGCATTACAAATCCATTGCTTAGAAAAAATACTTCCCTGAGACATAGAGAAATGACCTGAACCTGCCGGCACTGACCTAATTGCTGCTTCCCTTTGTGTAGGTGACAGGTTTACCTCCCCTAACCGCAGTGTTTATACATCTGTCCAGCGTGTATTCTATATCCTGACATCTAATGCTGTGCTATTAGGGGTGTTTTTACCTTTTAGCTGTCTTGTTAAAAAAAAAAATCTTGTATGCTTCACTTCCTAAGCCTTTCCAGACAAGTCCTGTTTACATGACACGTTGGCCTCAGCCAGAGACCCCAGTGCAATTTTTTTATTTTCAGCAAATTTGCAATTCTGAGCTAGTTGACTGCTAGTGCTCTGTGCTGCCGGCAGCTAGAACCGCAGCAGTGTTCATGTTTATTATAACTCCTGTCCCTCATAACTCAAACTGTAGAAGAGAAACGTGCCAAATTGATACAGAAGTCAAATGTAATATTTTACCCAAACCTATAATAAAATAAACCTACTAATAAAAAAAAAATAACCTACTAATAAAAAATAAACTACGTTCCCAGTAAAATTCTAATGTTTGTCATCTTAAAGAGGCTCTGTCACCAGATTATCAAATCCCTATCTTCTATTGCATGTGATCGGCGCTGCAATGTAGAGAACAGTAACGTTTTGTTTTTTTTTTAAAAACCATCATTTTTGGCCAAGTTATGAGCAATTTTATATTTATGCAACTGAGCCTTTCTAATGGAAAACTGGGCGGGTTTTCTCATTTCCAACTGGGCGTGTCTTGTGTGTGTAACATCTGGGCGTGTTTACTTGTTTTACTAGCTGGGCGTTGTGAATAGAAGTGGATGATGCTGACATATGACGCTGACAAACACTTCTATTCACAACGTCCAGCTAGTAAAACAAGTAAACACGCCCAGATGTTACAAACACAAGACACGCCCAGTTGGAAATGAGAAAACCCGCCCAGTTTTCCATTAGAAAGGCTCAGTTGCATAAATATAAAATTGCTCATAACTTGGCCAAAAATGATCGTTTTTCAAAAAAAACAAAACGTTACTGTTCTCTACATTGCAGCGCCGATCACATGCAATAAGAGATAGGGATTTGATAATCTAGTGACAGAGGCTCTGTCACCACATTATAAGTGCCCTATCTGCTATATAAGGAGATCAGCGCTATAATGTAGGTGACCGTAATGCATTTTATTTAGAAAAACTATTTTAAACCACTTTATGAGCAATTTTTAGCTTTATGCTAATGAGTTTCTTAATGCCCAAGTGGGCGTGTTTTTACGTTAGACCAAGTGGGCGTTGTACAGAGGAGTGTATGATGCTGACCTGTACTAGCGCTCTGCATGGGACTCCGGCTCTGGGGAAGCCCCAGACATCACTGTTCATATGTGGACTGCGATGTCAGGGAATTCCAGAGTCTAGCGGCTCTGTGTCCCGCGGGCTGCAGATGACAGCCCCAGGGGCCGCGTGCGGGCTGCGTGCTTGAAACCCCTGCTTTAGACTATGAAGTGCCCAGATCCATAGGGCATCTAACTTTCCCTTGTGCTGTATATGGAGCTTCTTGATGGTGACTGGATACTCACTTGCCAGTAAGACCTTATTCACATCATGTTTTTGGCTTGCCTTTAGGCTATGTTCACACTGAGTTTTTTTGCAGGCAGAAAATTTTGCAGGCAGCGTTTTTCGGTCGTGCCCATTGAGCGCCACTGGCAAAAACACCGCAAAATACGCTTTCTCTGCCTCCCATTGATGTCAATGGGAGATCAAAGACGTAAACGCCCAAAGATAGAGCATGTCGCTTTTTCTCACAAGACTGTTTTCCCGCTCGCAAGAAAAAAACTCCTCCGCCTCCCATTGAAATCAATGGGAGGCAGTTTCAGACATCTTTGGCACGTTTTCAGACGCGGATTCCGCGTCAAACGTGTAAAAAAACCTCACTGTGAAATGACCCTTAGCGTATATGCCGGGAAAAGCTCCTGATGTATACTTTAAACGTATACACTTTTGAAAGAGGTCGCCGTGAAGTGGCAAGTGGGCTTATACAGTTTTATCAAAATGTTAACAAAGAACCTCATGTTCATGTTTATAAATTGTCTAGCGGCTCAGATCAACATGTATATTGTGGATGTGTGGTCCATGTCTAGTCTCACAATGCTGATATACTTTAAATGTAGGCAGTGATGGTTGCCGAAGGGTATGTTCACACGGCCTATTTTCGGGCCGAAAAATCGGAAGCAGAACGCCTCCAAACATCTGCCCATTGATTTCAAAGGGAAAACGACGTTCTGTTCCAATGGGCCGTTTTTTTACGCGGCCGCGTAGAAAAACGGCTGCGTAGAAAACCGGCCGTGAAAAAAGTGCAGGTCACTTATTGGGACGTGTTTTTGGAGCAGTTTTTCATTGACTCCATAGAAAACCGATCCAATAACGGCCATAAAAAAACGCCGCAAAAATCGCGAGTTGCTCAAAAAACGTCTGGAAATCAGGAGCTGTTTTCCCTTGAAAACCGCTCTGTATTTTTGAGTTTGCGTGTGAACATACCCGAACAGTGACATCCATCACCATAGACTATGATGGGATACGTTAAATGTATACGTCATGAACTCTCATGATCTTTCCATGACCAACGTTAAATGGATGCCAAAATAGCCTATGGGTGAATAATACAACGCTTAGGCATCTGTCAGGCACCCATACGCTATTATGGCATCCGCTTAAACCTATACATGAGCTTTGTTTAGCAGCTTTTCATGACTAATAATTTAACAGATGGCAGTGAAATATGCCATACAGTATAATATGTCAATGTGCGGTTTCCTTTTTTTTTTTTTCCTCCCATTGTATGGAATAGTGTATTCTACTACGCTCTACCATACCTCAAGAAAAAAATATATATATACCAACGGAAGCCGAAATTACACCCTTTTGGCTTCTGTCAGGCTAATGGAGCGCTATGGACGCTTGTAGCGAGTACGCTGGGATCTTTCCTGATGTACATCACAATCCGAGACTTAGAAATACAGTTACACTTCTGTGGTTCTGCCTATAGTGGATGTCTGGCATATCCTTCCCTGAAGCCATCGTTATTCAATTTGTGACTTGCATGGAGTTTCATTACTGTTCAGTTTGTTGGTATCAGCCGGAACTTCTGTGCACTTACTTTATAATTAGAACAGCGGCCTGTAAAGGAGACTCTATTGTGTTACCTCCTTGACCGCTTTGGTTACTGGGACTCTATTGATTGTGAACAATGGTGCCGTTCTGTTACATAAGTTGTTTGAGTTGTGATTTAGTGCCAGTCCCAGCAGCGGATGCCAGCAGTTCATTTATCCCTCCTGCTTTCAGTTCCCTCTCCGGCTTCTTCCTTCTTTTCTCAGCCACACATCAAGGCCCAGGACAGGAGTTCTCATTTTCCCACAATATGAGCAAGGAATGATAAACCAAGACAAAATGACATTCTTTCTGCCAGGTTGACGTTGGACCATAAGTGATTGTTCTTCCCCTAGTCTTCTCCAAAATAATCTTGTAGACAGATCAATGGCTGCTGTAAGCTGATAGATGAATGCACAAAGTGTCAAATACAGATGTTTTTTGTTTTTGATTTTTTTCAATGGAATATTTTGTTTTTCTTGTCACAAATCTGAAAGTTCTATCCCCCAGACTAAGCATAAAACCTGTCACAGTACTGGAAAACAGAAGGGGCTCAGTCTCAGTTCATTCATTGATGCCAATGGGAGGTCAGAGGCATAACCACGCGGAGATAGGGCATGTCCCTTCTTTCTCCCGCGAGGCGGTTTTACCGCTCGCGGGAGAAAACCGCCTCCCATTGAAATCAATGGCAGCCATTTTCGGCTGTTTTTTTGATGAGTTTTGCGGAGCGGTTTCCGAGCCAAAAAACTTGTCAAAATACTCTGTGTGAACAGGGCCTTAATGACAGTCCATGATATTTCTATTAAAGCCGCAAGGAGCGTGCAAGTGAAGCTCCATGAGCCGCTGCTCGTCTTGGATTATTACTATTCCCATATCAACAGTTTCCAAAGCTCTTGGTCCTGGATCTCCCCAAATTAATCCTGTACTACTAGAATGTATAGGGAGGAAGGGGGCAGAACAGGGATGGACAGGTTCCGGATAGGGCTGCTCTTTTTCAGGGGGACCGCCCTATATTGCACAATATTTTTGGGATATCTTAAAGGGACGTCTATGAAGAAGATCCTACTCCCACGAAGTCAAACACATCCCGGTGAATTGTTGAGGATGTTTGGAGTGGTTTCTAACTAATTCTTTATAAATCTGTTTTGTAACTTATTAATTTCCTAATTTGTCTTTCAATTATTCTTTATTAATAGTTTTATATTTTAGTCTTCCATTCGTACAAGATCCCCCTTCATTTGTTTTCCTCCTATTTAGACCTATTGAGTCATACAATCCTAATCCATTTCTTCTGGAAAACTCTTGTGTGGCCACTTCTCTATTTTCACACGTCTGCCGGCCGTTTTTGACAGGAGGCTTTTTATCACTGATTTTCTGTTCACACTCTGGTGAGTTTGCCGAGCTGCTTTTCTAAATATTATACAACCCAGTGTATGTGTGTTGCGCCTTTTTCTTTTTTTTTTTTCGTTTTTCGTTTTTTCTTTTAATCTGAAAAAGTTCCTTTGCAGTTGTCTAGGGTTGAAAAGGACGATGACTAATACACTATAAACAGCAATCCTTATTATGCTGTCCAACAAGGCATTAATGAGGTGATACTCTGTTACTGAGGAGCAACTGAGATAACGTTAAAGCAGTTGTCTAGGGTTACAAAAACACGACTGCTTTATTTAAAAAATCACCCTCCCTGTTCACAAGTTGTCTGGTATTGCATCTCAGCCACATTTACTTCAGTGGAGCTGAGCTACAATACCACATGCAACCTGTGGACAGGTGCGGCACTGTTTCCAGAAGAAAGCATCCATGTTTTTTAAATCTTCTACAACTCTTCTTAGGCTATGTTCACACGGAGTATTTTGACGTGGAAACCGCGTCACAAAACTTGTCAAAAACGGCCCGAAAGTGCCTCCCATTGATTTCAATGGGAGGCGTCGGCGTCTTTTTCCCGCGAGCAGTAAAACTGCCTCGCGGGAGAAAGAAGCGACATGCCCTATCTTCGGGCGTTTCCGCCTCTGACCTCCCATAGACTTCAATGGGAGGCAGAGAAAGCGTATTTCACTGTGTTTTATGCCCGCGGCGCTCAATGGGCGTGGGCGAAAAACACAGCGAAAAACTCAGCGAAAATCGGCGTGCAGGGAGAGGAAAATCTGCCTCAAACTTCCAAACGGAATTTTGAGGCAGATATTCCTCCTGCAAAATACTCTGTGTGAACATAGCCTTAAAGTGGAAAGCTGTATCTCCCGCAGCCTATGTGCCAGTCTAAATGGAGCTTTTTAGGCTATCTACATCTGTGTTTGAGGCTTCGTCACAGATTGCTTCCAGTTGACGGGAAATTATTTTTATTTTTTCCCTTTTGTCAAAACAATCGACACCTCTGTTGAACTAGAAGGCATTTTTTAGTCAATGCTGCGGCTACTGGTCGTCCGTCCGGATCTGGCACTGCATCGTGGCTTCCATTATAAATGGAAGTCTCAATGTATATATGAACATAGCAGAGCCTAAGGCTATGTTCACACGGGGTCTTTTGCCGAGTTTTTTGACGCGGAAACCGCGTCGCAAAACTCGGCAGAAACGGCCCGAGAACGCCTCCCATTGATTTCAATGGGAGGCGTCGGCGTCTTTTTCCCGCGAGCAGTAAAACTGCCTCGCGGGAGAAAGAAGCGACATGCCCTATCTTCGGGCGTTTCCGCCTCTGACCTCCCATAGACTTCAATGGGAGGCAGAGAAAGCGTATTTCACTGTGTTTTATGCCCGCGGCGCTCAATGGGCGTGGGCGAAAAACACAGCGAAAAACTCAGCGAAAATCGGCGTGCAGGGAGAGGAAAATCTGCCTCAAACTTCCAAACGGAATTTTGAGGCAGATATTCCTCCTGCAAAATACTCTGTGTGAACATAGCCTTAAAGTGGAAAGCTGTATCTCCCGCAGCCTATGTGCCAGTCTAAATGGAGCTTTTTAGGCTATCTACATCTGTGTTTGAGGCTTCGTCACAGATTGCTTCCAGTTGACGGGAAATTATTTTTATTTTTTCCCTTTTGTCAAAACAATCGACACCTCTGTTGAACTAGAAGGCATTTTTTAGTCAATGCTGCGGCTACTGGTCGTCCGTCCGGATCTGGCACTGCATCGTGGCTTCCATTATAAATGGAAGTCTCAATGTATATATGAACATAGCAGAGCCTAAGGCTATGTTCACACGGGGTCTTTTGCCGAGTTTTTTGACGCGGAAACCGCGTCGCAAAACTCGGCAGAAACGGCCCGAGAACGCCTCCCATTGATTTCAATGGGAGGCGTCGGCGTCTTTTTCCCGCGAGCAGTAAAACTGCCTCGCGGGAGAAAGAAGCGACATGCCCTATCTTCGGGCGTTTCCGCCTCTGACCTCCCATAGACTTCAATGGGAGGCAGAGAAAGCGTATTTCACTGTGTTTTATGCCCGCGGCGCTCAATGGGCGTGGGCGAAAAACACAGCGAAAAACTCAGCGAAAATCGGCGTGCAGGGAGAGGAAAATCTGCCTCAAACTTCCAAACGGAATTTTGAGGCAGATATTCCTCCTGCAAAATACTCTGTGTGAACATAGCCTTAAAGTGGAAAGCTGTATCTCCCGCAGCCTATGTGCCAGTCTAAATGGAGCTTTTTAGGCTATCTACATCTGTGTTTGAGGCTTCGTCACAGATTGCTTCCAGTTGACGGGAAATTATTTTTATTTTTTCCCTTTTGTCAAAACAATCGACACCTCTGTTGAACTAGAAGGCATTTTTTAGTCAATGCTGCGGCTACTGGTCGTCCGTCCGGATCTGGCACTGCATCGTGGCTTCCATTATAAATGGAAGTCTCAATGTATATATGAACATAGCAGAGCCTAAGGCTATGTTCACACGGGGTCTTTTGCCGAGTTTTTTGACGCGGAAACCGCGTCGCAAAACTCGGCAGAAACGGCCCGAGAACGCCTCCCATTGATTTCAATGGGAGGCGTCGGCGTCTTTTTCCCGCGAGCAGTAAAACTGCCTCGCGGGAAAAAGAAGCGACATGCCCTATCTTCGGGCGCTTCCGCCTCCGACCTCCCATTGACTTCAATGGGAGGCAGGAGAAAGCGTGTTTTCTGCCCGCGGCGCTCAATGGCCGCGGGCGAAAAACGGCGCGATCATTGCTATTCACACGGAGTATTTTGGGGGAGGAATATCTGCCTCAAAATTCCGTTTGGAGCTTTGAGGCAGATATTCCTCCCCCAAAATACTCCGTGTGAACATAGCCACAGATGTAGAACATCAATGTGTTTTCAAAACATGTCATGTTTCTCTTTTCCTGAATAAGGATATTGAATATATAGAATAAAAATAAATAATATTTGTTAGGGATCTGCCAGGTACTTCATCTAGGTATACTCCTGGGATTAATCAATCCACACCTGAGGCCAGACCTGTTCGACTGACACCATCTCCCACCAACCAGGGTGGCAGGCTCAGGAGTGGGAGAGCCTATCGCGGCCTGGTCTGTCGGAGTTAGCTCCGTCCCCTGTCCTTTATTACCTGCCCTGTTCTCTCCCTCAGTGCTTGTAATTCTTTTGGATTCCTGGCCCCACTGCTGCTTGCTCCAGCCTGCTTCTGCCGTGCTTCTGCCTTGCTGCTGTTCTGCTTGACCTGCTTTGCTTTGCCCCTGGCTTGCTTCTGTCTCCGTGCCCGCTCGGGTGTACTCACTTCGTCCTGGTCCTGACTGTTCGTTCGCCGCTCCGTTTCCTCGTGGCGTTCCGTGGCTACTGCCCCTTTCCTTGCGTGTTCCCTGTTTGTTTTCCCGTGCACTTAGACAGCGTAGGGACCGCCGCCCAGTTGTACCTCGTCGCCTAGGGCGGGTCGTTGCAAGTAGGCAGGGACAGGGCGGTGGGTAGATTAGGGCTCACTTTCCCTTCACCTCCTTCCTGCCATTACAATATTCAGTTCGAAATAATTAGAAACCAAACGTTATAACGCTGGGTGATTGTCAGAAGAGGCGTAATAGCTGCTGTATTGGTAATAAATGCCTTTACTAAATGCACTCTGGAACCACAGACACAGGTAAAGTGTGTGTTTTTAGAAAAAAAAGTGTTTACTGAAAGATCTAAATTGTGTTTAAAGGATGATTAAATACATAAAATATTAAATACATTTCATCTAATGTGCTAATGCTTTGTTCTAATGGTAAAGTTGGCTGTCCGATAACCGCAAGGCTGAAATACTGTTTCAGTTAGTCTCAAATAATAATTTGCAAAGGGATTGAACATTCTTTCACAGCCAGAGGGAGAATGCTTTCTTGCCATTTGCAAATGGCTCTGTAAATGCCACTTGGGCGGTCTGTTTCCCCGCATGTCTTCCTGTTGCCATTTTAGCCTGATCCACTGTTCAGGATTGACCTCTTAAGGGTATGTTCACACGTAGTCAACCAAAACGTCTGAAAATCCAGAGCTGTTTTCAAGGGAAAACAGACCCTGCTTTTCAGACGTTTTTTTACCAACTCGCATTTTTCGCGGCGTTTTTCGCGCCGTTTTCGCGGCGTTTTTTACATCCGTTTTTGGAGCGGTTTTCATTGGAGTCTATGAGAAAACAGCTCCAAAAACGTCTGAAAGAAGTGTCCTGCACTTCTTTTGACGAGGCTGTATTTTTACGAGTCGTCGTTTGACAGCTGTCAAACGACGACGCGTAAATAACAGGTCGTCTGCACAGTACGTCGTCAAACCCATTCAAATGAATGGGCAGATGTTTGCCGACGTATTGGAGCCGTATTTTCAGACGTAAAACGAGGCATAATATGCCTCGTATACGTCTGAAATTTGGCCGTGTGAACATACCCTTACACTGAAGTCAATCCTGAGCAAGGGGGTGGAGTTGAGCAGGCTAAAATGGCGAGAACAGGAGCACTAGTGGGGAAACAGACTGCCCGAGTGGCACTTGCAGGGTCATTTGCATATGGCCATAAAATAGTTTTATCTGGACAAACTAGGTAATGCAAAGCAATCATAAGGTATGTGGGCACATAGCTTTACAAGACCTACTAAACGCTGGGACCAGTTTGGTAGGCAAATAGGAGCAGACCGGTTCCCTTTAAATCGTAATATTTAATTTTTTTCTATTTAAAAAGTTTATTCTTCTTATACCCTGCCTGCAATTAAACTGTCCATTTTAAATAGCAATGAGAATATCCAAATCAGATCCACTTGATGATGAAAATATAGGCTGTTTTCTGCTCCTATTGTTCCTTATGTATTTTCCTGGTGTTCACCCCTACAATGATGGTCAGAGGTACCTGCCTGAAATACGACCCTGATAATTCTCACCCTGTGTATCTCTGTTCAGACCTTACGCATTTCATCTTGCTGAAAAAATACCTGTGAGGTGACATTAATGCAGCATAAACTGTCGGTCAGGCTCTGGTCAGCTTTGTATTGCTGGACATGTCTGTTTCAGAGCCGGGCACTTTCTGCGTATGGTGCTACTTTTCTGGCTTCCCACATGTGGATTTAACATCAAAAACACGCCTGCCTCTAGCTTCATTGGGCAAACAGTCTGTCTTTCGTCATGACCAGGAATAGGACATTCGAAGAGGCATGTAATGCCATTACCGTAGCGACACCTGCAACAATCACTGGCTCATGACTTGTTAACCGCGCACCTTAAAAAAAAAAGAAAACGGACAGTGCGTTGTTTTTTTAATCAGCAGCATGTCAAGTATATTTGCATTATCGCTACTCTTTTGTGGGATTACCCCATTGAATTCAATGGGGAGATAAGTCCCACAACAAATAGCAGATGTTGCGATTATTTTCCGCCAATTCTGGCGCGAAAATCAGAACTCGGAGAGAAAAAAAAAATCTTATACTTACCCAGAATTCTGTGTTTTTTCATCCAGGCCGGCCTCCTGGGATTACGTTTCAAACCATGTGACCGCTGCATCCCAGGAGGTCGGTCTGAAGGACATTAGATTACGAAACTTTTTTTTTTTTTACTGTGCAGTTTTCCGTAGCGGATATTCCGGGCGAATCCAGGACTCTCACCCATTCATGTCCCGGGAAGCTTCCTCCACACACCTGCCACAATGAACCTCTCTTTTTCCACAACGTTGGAGAGTGAGCTGCCGGTCAGAAGTGAGGTCTGGGGAAGCTCACAGTCATAAATCGTGTCGTAGTGTACGCAGTATGTGCATGAGTATTTCTCCTATATTTAATCACTTTCCTTAATGAAAAGGATTTTAGTCAGCAGACTTTTTTGATTTTGCGTGTGCACATACCGTAATGGTTGGAGCTTGACTGTTGGATTCTAACTTGCCCGTCTTCCCATGAGAGATAATTGCCGAAAGTGTATACTATACAAAAAGAACCAACGCTAGTGGTATACCAACGCTAAGATAAAAAATATTACTGTATACCACAAAGAACAATAAGATGTCCATCATAGTTCTGACATTAAATCTTTATTAGATATGCAACAACCGGACAGAAACAGTCTCAAGATATGACGTTAAAAGGTCATTAAAACCAGACTAAGGCCTCGTTCACACGAGCGTGGATCACGTCCGTGTGACGGCTGTTAAAACCGCCACCACACGGACTCATGCATTTCAATTGGGCCGTTCACACGACTGTTTCAACGGAGCATGTGAACGCTTCGTTGAAAAATAGGACATGTCCCAATTTACTCCATGTCACGCATCCCTACATAGACTGTAGTCTGTGGGGGATCTGTGACAACGCATCCCAAACACTGGTCCACAGCGGACGTGGAAAACGGCAGTTTTTCACGTCTGAGGTGGGCTACGCTCGTGTGAAGGAGCCCTCAGGCGGTGGTCATGTATCCAGCATAAAAATACATCATTCACAAAAACATACATATGCCAAAAAGATATAAGGTCAAATATAATATTAACCGTATGTGATAATAATTGGAACCAACAAATTCAGGATAAAGAGATATAAAGCTACAAATAACCCCAAATGAGGTGATTGTTCACAATACAGGTTTCCAATGTCCATACGCCTCAATGAAAGCAGGTATCATTTCAAAATACCCATATAGGCACCTAAAATATTACACCAATCAATACTGATCCATCATGGGACACGTTCCGAAATTGAGCCACTGGAAGGACCACCACATTAGGACCCCGATGTGCGCTCCGCCATCAGCTTTCTCAAGGGGTACTAAGATGGGAAGGAAGGAGGAGGCTATATATAGTCACAAATAAGGGGATGGCAAGTAGTCCTACACAATGGAGACCACACACCGTATTATGGCTCTATAGAGAACAAAGAATAGTCAGCTGTATGTATATTTATAGTCCACAATACCATCCATGTTACTTACATTGCGCATGCGACCTGCACAACACTGCGACACCGTGCACTGCATGTCGTGTGCATGTGATGCCCGCATCATACCACCAAGATGCGGCACAAGGCGTGACAATGCCACAGAGCGCATGCACGCCATAGATGTGTGCATACAGATTGACAAAACACAGGCGGCCATGTTGGATGAGGAAAACAGTAACCCAAAGTGAGGAGTAAAAATATGAGCATTAATATGTGTGTGTGTGTGTGTATATGTATATATATATATATATATATATACATACACACATCGATCACCAAACTCAAATGCAAATACAAAATAATTAATATTTAAAAAACAATACAATAAATATGTGCATGTGTTTACAATTAAACAAGTGCACTATACAGTCCAAAACACGCGTGTACAATTAGACCAATCCCATCCACGTCAAACGTTGGTCAAGATTTCAAACTCGTAGTCCAGTTGATCAAGAACCAAACCCACAGGAATGCCGCTGATATAAATCCGATGAAACAAAAAAAAAAAATGACACATACAGAATCCAACCGCAACCACTGACCCACAAAGCACTGCAAAAATGACTGGACAAGGCCAGAACCACCCATAACGGCCCCCAATTCCTCACCAAATTTAAAAAACGTGTCTAGAAGGAAAACACCACTGGGAATAATACGATTGTTTCAATTTTGAGAAACAGACACAATTATCTCCATTTACAGAAAGGGTGTAAACAAGGCCTTTTCGTTAAGACCCAAGGGAGATTGAGTCTGCAATTTGATGATCAACTGACATCCGGAGTTTTAGATCACGTGTGATCATACCCACATAGATAAGCCCACAGGGGCAAGTGGCATGGTAAATAACCCCACTTGTATGACCATTAATGAAATGAACAATTTTGTACTCCTTGTCATCGGATGAGTCCAAAGATATTTGTACGCACCACCAGATTACAAATGGAGCAATGCCCACATGAAAAGGATCCCCACTTAGGTCCAAAGGGTCTGGGGCCAGGAGGAATATAGTGGCTTCTGGCAAGCAAGTCATTCAAAGTTTTGCTGCTTTTTGCCACCATCCTTGGTCTATAAGGAATTATTCCCCTCAGATCCGGATCTAATTGTAAGATCAGACAGAATTGAGACCATGTTATTTAGATTCCCCCACTGTTCTAAACCGTGATGAATCTAACTTTGTTGTCCTTCATTGTCCTTACCTTTTTGGGTTCGTAAGATATCCCTTGTGCTATTTTCTCGTTGATAGCACTTTTCAATGTCGTCGGTATTCCTGTATCCACGTTGTTGAAATATCTCTCTAAATTTTGATTCTTGATCTTCAAATTTGGCCTGTGAGTCACAAACTCGCCCTAAGGGTATGTTCACACGCACTATTTACGGACGTAATTCAGGCGTTTTATGCCTGGAAAATACGGCTTGAAAGCGTCGGCAAACATCTGCCCATTCATTTGAATGGGTTTTACGATGTACTGTGCAGACGGTCATTTTTTTTACACGCCGCTGTGAGAAGACGGCGCGTAAAAAAGACTCCCGCGTCAAAGAAGTGCATGTCACTTCTTGGGACGTAATTGGAGCCGTTTTCCATTGACTCCATAGAAAAACTGCTCCAATTACGTCCGTAATGGACGCTGCGAAAAATGCCTGCATATGCCATTACGTCTGAAATTCCGGAGCTGTTTTCTCCTGAAAACAGCTCCGTAATTTCAGCCGTAACGGACGTGCACGTGTGAACATACCCTAACACTCAAAAACTGGCCTGTTGGGAGAGAGCTTACAACATGAGGGGGATGAAAGGAGGAGGCATGTAGCAATGAGTTTACAAATGTTTTCTTGCGGAATATTGATGTCCTGACCCTAATCTTCCATATTAATATTGAGAAATTCCATAGACTCTTTACTGATGACGTGGGTAAGTCTGTTCTGCTTATTCAGCAAGAAGATGAATGTATCGAGTTCTTCACATGATCCTTGCCATCTTAGTCTGTCTCAAGATAAAACATTAAAAGGTCATTAAAACCAGTTTCTGTCTGTTTTTTGTATATCTAACAAAGATTTTATTGTTACAATAATGATGCAATTCTTATTGTTCTTTGTGATATACAGTGATGGGTTTTAATTGCCAAAAGTGGTATCGGGGAGCCCCTATCTCCCTCTACCTATGTCATAGGCCTGCAAGCTTGGCCGATCACAATGTACATGTTTATAGCATAGTGGGTGGTTATAGCTATTGACTTAATGATCGTTTAGGTAACGGCTGTCATTCAAATTCCTCCCAGCTGTCATTCAAATTCCTCCTTACCGTGTCTCTCTCTCTGGGGTCCCCCATTCTATTGAGTCGTAGATGTCCCATCTAAGATCACCACCTATCCAATGAATAAATGTTATATGCTGTAATACCCCTTTTAACATGCTGCCTTCAGATAGGACAGCATGTATATGTGACCGATCTGCCTTATGATATATAGGTACAAATTGTCCTTTCCTTCCGTGACTGTGTGTGAGGAGATGGCTTACATTTTTGCAGGTTTCTTTAAATAGTATTTCAAGGTCAGCTGGTTCGTCAGAATGCTTTGGGGTTGTATGGAAGGGAGCGGAGATGGGAAATCCAACTGGAATGGGAATTGTGTTCTTGTTGCTTTCCAATAAGATAATTACAAGTATTTGTACCTCGTTTAATCTTAAACCAATTTGATCCATTAAATTGTACTATAAAGGGCGAAGGTCAAACCCTGGGAGCTAAAGCTGCATTAAATTTCTTAAAGCAGGAATTCCATCAGGAACTATATCCTGATACAGCATATCATCATGATAAAAATGGGACCTGCGTAGTTTACTATAGAGCATATCTGGTTCATACTGTAGATTCAATTGCTAATAAATATGGGAATCCGCTCCGATTTCTGGCGGTCTATAGTATGTGTATATATGTGTGTATCTATGTGTATATATATATTCTATTTATCATGACTATTCTGTCTTTAGGTCATTCATACTTGTAGCAGGAGATTATACTATAAAGGCTATAACAGCGTTGTAGAAAATGAAGTCCCTGGATGTTTTCGCTTGAAATGCTTTAACTGTTCACTTTGATGTAATCATATTTAACAGGCCTTATGCCTCTAAGCGCCTTGTTGGGTTGAACCATAGATGGTTTTTTTTTAAATTTTATTTTTTTAACCCTATCTTTCACTGTAATGTAATGCAAACCTAATACTGCCCACAGATATTCATAGGCATAAATTAATTGATGTAATGCTAGATCTGTGTTGAATTGGAGATGAGTAGCTACCAGACACTTCTTTCAATTATTATCTCGGGAAAACAATAGAATGCAGAAAATTCCGACCTCTGTAATCAGTTTTCTTCTGACTTTGGTCGATACCACCGATTCCAATGTTTATGCTGGTTGTCAACCATGTTAATATGGCCAGATATAAAGGGGTCTCTGCACAATTAACACGTTAGAAATGACATAAATGTATGACGTGAGGTTCTCATCACTGGGACTCGCACGACTGCTAAGAAGGGGCTACGGCACTCTTCTGAGGTTGGGTTTAGTGTAAAGATTTACAATTTTGAAAAGTGATTTGTTCCCCTTATATAGGGTCTGTTCAGTTTTTGGGCCATCTATTTGAGCCTGTTATGGTTCTTACTTAAGCTGGCCATACATGAATTTTCAGGTGGCTGCTTTTTGATCAATTTGCTATTGGTCTGTGAAGGTTTTTGTTCTGGGCGACAAAGCCTTAAAGGGGTTTTCCCATGAACAACACTAATCACCTATCCACAAAATAGGTGAGAAGTGTCTGATCGCTGGGACCCCCACCACTCACGAGAACAGAGGTCCGATGTCCCCCTTTTGCATGAAGCGGCAGTCGGGCCTGTACACTGCTGCTTTATTCAACTCTATTGGACTGACGGCTGTCTCCATCAGTCCCATAGAGTTGAATGGAGCGGCAGCGTGGATGCCCAATCGCTGCTCCCTTCAAAAGGGGGACAAGGGACCTCCGTTCTCGTGATCGATGAGTTTCCCAGGGATCAGACACTTATGACCTATTGTGTGGGTAGGTGATAAGTAGTGTTCATGGGAAAAATCTTGAAAGATAAATTGCCAAATTAATCTGTCTTCATCTGTGACCTGGGCTTGGCTTCTAATGATAGGGTCACATCTGTCATTTTGGCATTTTTCCACAGATATCTGCCTTTGATCAGCATCTTTCATGTCCGTTCACATCATGAAAGGCGTAGATAGCTGGCAGAAAATCCGCCTTTCCATCCAACTGAAAATTAGTTATCAGGACTGTCTTTAGTTTTTTAGTATTACAATATTGGCAGCCAAATTCGATCAAGGAATTAAGCAGAAGACAACCTGTGAAGTAAGCTCTCATAACTATGAAATTGAGTCTGAAATACCCTATAAAATAAATGTGAAAACCACTAAATACTCTTCTTACCGTGAGAGGATCTTGTATTATAGGTTTTGTAGGATTTCAAGCTTTTTTTACTAACCTTACAATCAATTCTTTGCGGAATTTCTGTATCAAAAATCTGTTCAAACATTCCCACTAATTCTGTGCTATCATTCCGGACATGGCCTCCCACTCATACTGCTCATTGTTGCCGGATTTTGTACAGAGGGAAGTTTCAACCGCTAAATCAGATTATCACGTTCTTGTAAACTGTTAATGCGTCATGCAAATAACAAAATAAATATCTCTTATCCCTTCATGCAAAACAAATATTTCTTTCAAAAGCTGGTTGCCGGAAGGGGAAAAAAAAGTGTATTTGTCTGCACGTTTTTTGATGTTGTGCCAAGGGATTTTTCCAGTTGCGTCTCCCTTGCCCTCCATTTATGTGTATGAAAATCTCCTATTTCTCTTTACACTACTACTCCTCACGGAGCACAGACATTGAGCACAGCCTGCAGACCTTAATAAATTGCTCTTTCGGGGATTCAAGCATCCAATTGTATTTATTCCTGCAGATTAGACTGGTGTGATATGTCTTGGTGTTTTTGTGAATTGCTCGTGTGAAGACCTTCCATCATCCTTGATTATAAGCGAATAACCTTGTTGTTTCTAATGTCCGCTGGCGCTTTTATCTGTCAAGTTATACGTTGCAGTTTTTTTTTTTTTGTTTTTTTTATTGGTCTGAAGCACATCTTTATTTTTCCGCGGATTGGATATACAGGTCACGGAGGCTCAAAATAAAGGTCACGGAGGCTCAAAATAAAAATATTTAATATATATCTATCTCTATACGACAACAAAATGATTTGCACATTCCAACAAAATGAAACGGCGTGTATACAGGTGCAAGGAAGCCTAAGACTGCAAAATAATATAATATCCAAAATGGCGACAGCACTCTGCGAACACTAATGCCACCTAAACACTACAGATGGATAAATATGCATTACTGCTAGATCTACTTACAAATAGTGAGGTTCTTAGCGCACATTTTGATCAAATTGTGTGAGCTCACATGCCATAACAAAGCGTGCTCTATAATTTGGGACCCTACGCTGCTCATCCCTTCCTCCATTGTTGATCTTGCACTCTTCTCATTTTGCCTTCGGTGATTTAAATTTGTTTAATGTTTCCTACCATCCCCAGGTATATATAGGCTTCGCTACGGTTCTGGGGTCATGAGCAGCGTAGGGTCCCACCTTTATAGAGGACGCCTAGTCATGGTAGGTGGGCTCATACAATTTGATCAAAATGTGTGCTAAGAACCTCACGATTTGTAAGTAGATTCAGCAGTAATGCATATTTATTTATCTGTAGTGTTTAGGTGGCATTCGTGTTCGCAGAGTGCCCTCGCCATTTTGTCTATTTCATCCATCTCGATAGATATGTGTGTGTGTGTTTATGTTCATGTGCGTGTTTACGTTCATGTGCTGTCCATAGTGTAGAACGGATAGCACAGGGACTGAACACTAACCCATTAAAGTCAATGGGCTCATTCAAATGCCATCAGTCCGTTCAGAGAAAATCGCAGCAGGCACTCCTTTGGTCCGATTTGAGTTAGATCTTTCCATTCAAGTCAATGGGTCCGTGGAAAAAAATTTGACTGCGTCTGAGTGAGGTCCGTTTTTCGCGGTTAGGTTGCTAGCAGACGTTAAAAGTAAGCCGGATAAACAGTCACTGATACATGGAACGCATTCTGACAATATACTGATTCCTGATGAAACAGACGAGTTTTACGATGTTTGTCTGAATAAAGCCTTAAAAAGAGACCGTAGATCAAATCTGTGGCACTCTGCAAATGGTCTGGGTGCTAAAGGTAGGGCTCCCACCCCGTCAATATTAACAAGATAAACTTGAGCACTCCTCTAGTCAATATGCAAAGAAAATGTTTAATTTTCGGATCAGGCAATAAAATAGAGAAAATATAACGTTTCGGCCACAATCCGGCCTTTGTCGAAACTCTTGCCGACGCATTTCTCCATGGTACTAGTTCACGTTCCTATAGCGCTCCTGTAGTTTTTTCTATTGACCAGTGACAATAGAGTTTTGACAAAAGCCGGATTGTGGCCGAAACGTTAACATATTTTCTCTATTTTATTGCCTGATCCGAAAATTAAGCATTTTCTTTGCATATTGATCAGAGGAGTGCTTGAGTTTATCTTGTTAAAAAGAGAACGGTCAAGCTGGATTCACACCGCATATTTGTTGCAGATTTTGATGCAGATTTTTTTTGTGCAATCAGGAGGAAGTCGAAGTATAAGATCTTCCCTTATATTTCTTGGATCTTTTGAATCACTTATGGCTTTGGCTCAAATCTGCAGCAAATACATGATGTGTGAATCCAGCCGTATAAAATGTGATGGCAGGATAGTAATTTTTCATTTAAAGCAAAGCCATTATCTGGGTGGCAGAAGTCAAAGCATATGCGCAAAAGCTTTATTAGGGTATGTTCGCATGTAATAGAGTTGTTGCAGAAATTAAAGGGTTATCCAGTGGCATAAAAAGAAAAATACGTAAACGCATGCCAACTGCTTCCTTCGTCCTCCCAAGTATACCGAGTGCAAATAAAGGTTTTTTGTTTTTTTGCACTCGCTGCTCCCTGATATGACGGCCAAACTGCTCGTGCTCTTTTTGGTAGTGGCGGGACTTAATCTTTCAGCTTGTGCTAAAAGGCTACACATCCAAACATCCTCTTTATCTACCTTTCCTCCTCTGCCTACCTCACCCTCGGTCTCTGCGATATTGCCATTACTACCGCCCAAAAAAAAAGCAACCACTCATTCGTGGCATTGTTGTATGCAATCAAACAGAGATGGCATTGGTAGTAAAAAGAAGTTTTAAATATTGGATGTTTTGAAGCCAAAAAAATAAAATTTTTGCAATGTTACACCAGCGGTATAAATCCAAAACCTACGTTAAATAACATGTATACACTTCGTTTATATTTATAGTTAATTTACATACCAATAGGAGACGGTGGCCACGATAATAATTTTTTTTCCCAACTGGCAGAGGATTGGAGCATGGGCGATGTGATGCTGGGCAACGTACACGTCATCAAAAGCACATGTGCGATTTATCCTTTCTGCATTACTAATGTAGAGACCGCTGTGACGTGGAAGGGAGCTGGTTTTTGCTAATGAACTAAGCCAGACCGACAGTCCCTGCATACACGTCACTGGTCACGTTCTGACAGCAGGGAGGAGTACTCTCCCTGCTACATGAGGCTGTCGCAATGTGCCACAATTTACAGAAAAGCCGCCTAACTTCTAGAATTGGAAATATCCTTTTCTTTTTTTCTTTTCTTTAGGTGCCACTTGTTTGCTTTTATTAAGCTCGTTCACATCTGCGCTAGTATATCAGTTTTTCTGTTCCATCGTGGAATCAGAAAATGGAAAATAACAATTGTCAGATCCGTCAAATGACTGACTACACCTGTCCCCGACTAAATCCACTGACTGCGCTATTGTGTACGGCAAATATGACCATTTGCTAAAGAGGCTTCTGATGTGAACCAAGCATTAGGGCCTGTTCATATCGGCATCGTCCTTCCGGTCATGGGTTCTGTCTGACCTTTCCGTCGGAGGAACCAACGAATGAAAAAACTGAAACCTTACGGATCAAACTAATTGCAACGGAAGCATTACCATTGAAATCAATGGTAATGCAAACAGAAGCTATGGTTTCCGTTTGGCTTTCCGTTCATCGGTTCCTCCGACGGAAAGGTCAAATGGAACCCATGAACTGAAGGCCGACGTTGATGTGAACACACCCTTAGGCCTCATGCACATGACCGTAGCCATGTGCACTGCCGTGATTTTCGTGTCAGCCGGGGGCTGTGTCCCCCGCAAGCCACCCGTGAATCGTGGGCCATGCACATGGCTTCGTCCATTATTTCTTATGAGCCTGGACCGCAGAACACGGCCGTAATAAGACACGCCCGTCATGTGCCTGGCCCCATAGGAATGAATGGGGCCGCAATTCTCCTGTGGATTTTCAGAGGAATTGCGGCCGCAAAAGCACCTTCGTGTGCATGGAGCCTTACTCTGAGCTGCAAGTGACTAATTTATTGCTACAGTCAGAAAAAAATCACGAAATAAACAATTTTTTATTTTTTTTTTAATCTCTTTTGACGGCAATTTATTTTTATCATTTAGTACGCAAGACCAGACATTGCATTGTTGTGCTTTAGTCTCTTGTCTGTCTAACCTTTTCTTCACCAAGGAGTGTATTAACTTGGAGAGCTTTCTGAAAAAGGGGTTAATTGCCAAATAACCTTTTTTGAGCATACATGATTCCTGTATCCCTTCTCAATCTGTTTTTAGCTCCGTCTATGCTGCTTCAATCTTTAATTCTACTAAGAAGCTTATTGCTCCTTGATAATTTCGGCAAGCACTTGGCTCTGTTCCACTATGTGATGTGAGCACAATTTAATCCGTTCCCATGTAAAGGTTTTCAGAATTTTGTATATCCTTCTTCCATATAAACATCCAAGAATAGAATGTTAAAGTCAGGAAGAAAAGTTTTTGTACTACATACAGCTCAACGATTAAATCTGGGAACTGGGAACATGCACGTTAAAACCCTATTACTCGTCTGGACTAGAGAGGTTGGTTAAGGGAGAAAATAAAATCTATGAATTTTTTTTATATTGTGGATGGAAAGGTCTGGCCTATGCTGCACCCAAACCCCCCCAATTAGAGATGGATGGCAATCCCTGTTACAATAGGTAATGCCGCCTCAGTGCACTAAATTTGTTTGGTCTTTAGTCGAGTGACCAACTAATGTCTTCTGTTTCAGAAGTAGTCTATAATTTGACGAACATCAGGTAAGCAGCTGCACATTGTTAAAGCCTTGTGCTCCCTGTGTAACTATTACAGTATGGTCTCTACATTGTAGCAACTAGTGGCTGTTAACTCACAACAGTACTCCTTATGTTCTTTCTCTGCATTTCTTAAAATAAATAAATTAAAATAACACTTGTACATTATATCAATAATCAACAACAAAAATTGGTATGTATTCTGTCAAAAATAAAAATACTGTGATAAATTGTAAAGATAATTTTATTTTAATCTCCTTAAACCACAATTACAAGATTTAAGAACATTTAAAATGGCATAGGCATGCCCTACACAAAACTTGGGGGCTACCACAATGTGGCCAGACAAAAACCCACGCCAAGCCACCGATTCCCCTCAAAAGAATCTGCTAATACACAAATGACCGCATGGTCTACAAGCATAAGTATGTATGTATGTATGTATGTATGGATGAACAAAATGTTGCATCGATATGACAAGTCATGTGTATAGCCAAGTTACCAATTCTGGGTATAGGGGACAAAGAAGGGAATATATAACTTGTACATCATATGACCCGTCTAAAATAAATTGAACAGTTTTAGCCTTTTTTTTTTTATGGAATCTGCATCTACCTACAATTCTGGCTATATGAATAGAGAACAGTTCACATCATGGTCTCACCCAGTAGCGGATGAAGTAGAGCATAGGCCCTGGGCTTTGGATCTGTGGTATTGGCCAACCATGTTCTGTTTTATCGGCAGATATAAAGGGGTCTCCCCAACAAATAACATGTTAGAAATGCCATAAATGTATGGCTAGTGAGGTTTTTATCGCTGGGACTCACACGACTTCTAAAATGAAGGGGCTACGGCACTCTTCTGAGTTTGGGTTTAGTGTAAAGATTTCATTTTGAAAAGTGATTTGATCCCCTTATATATGGTCTGTTCAGGTTTTGGGCCATCTATTTGAGCCTGTTATGGTTCTTACTTAAAGAGGCTCTGTCACCACATAAGTGCCCTATCTTGTACATGATGTGATCGGCGCTGTAATGTAGATTACAGCAGTGGTTTTTTTATTTAGAATTTTTGCCGGAGTTATGAACGATTTAGCTTTATGCTAATGAGTTTCTTAATGAACAACTGGGCGTGTTTTACTTTTTGACCAAGTGGGCGGTGTACAGTGGAGTGTATGACGCTGACCAATCGGCGTCATACACTTCTCTCCATTCATTTACACTGCAGATTGCGATATAGCTATATCGCTATGTGCAGCCACATAAACACACTATAACGTTAATCAAGTGTCCTGACAGTGAATATACATTACCTCCAGCCAGGATGGGATGTGTATTCAGAATCCTGACACTTCTCTGTGATTTTACAGCATAGCAGGCGTAGTCTCGCGAGATTACGCTGTAAACTGTAATTTACGCTGTAAGCTGTCATTGATCTAGCTGTGCTGTGCTGTAGATGCTACAGAAGTGGTCAGGATTCTGAATACACATCCTGTCCTGGCTGGAGGTAATTTATATTCATTGTCCGGACACTTGATTAACATTAATGTGTGTGTATGTGGCTGCACATAGCAATATATCTATATCACTATGTGCTGTGTAAATGAATGGGGAGAAGTGTATGACGCTGATTGGTCAGCGTCATACACTCCTCTGTACACCGCCCACTTGGTCAAAAAGTAAAACACGCCCAGTTGTTCATTAAGAAACTCATTCGCATAAATCTAATATAGGTCAAAACTCTATAAACTCTATAAATCTAATAGGTCATAGTTTAAATAAGTCTAAATAGGTCATAGTCTAAATAAAAAACACTTCTGTAATCTACATTACAGAGCCGATCACATCATGTACAAGATAGGCGACTTATAATGTGGTGACAGCCTCTTTAAGCTGGCCATACATGAGTTTTCAGATGGCTGTTTTCTGATCAATTTGCTGTTCACTATTGGTCTGTGAAGGTTTTTGTTCTGGGCGACAAAGCCTTAAAGGGGTTTTCCCACGAACAACACTAATCACCTATCCACAAAATAGGTGATAAGTGTCTGATTATTGGGACCCCCACCACTCACGGGAACAGAGCTCCCGTGTTCCCCTTTTGCATGAAGTGGTGGTCGGGCCTGCACACTTCTGCTATATTCAACTCTATTGGAATAACTGCTGTCTCTGTTAGGGTATGTTCACACACACTAATTACGGACGTAATTCGGGCATTTTTGCCCCGAATTACATCCGAAAATAGCGCCTCAATAGCGCTGACAAACATCTGCCCATTGAAAGCAATGGGCAGACGTTTGCCTGTTCACACGAGGTGTAATTTACGCGCCGCTGTCAAATGACGGCGCGTAAATAGACGCCCGCGTCAAAGAAGTGACCTGTCACTTCTTTGTCCGTAATTGGAGCCGTTATTCATTGACTCCAATGTCCGTACATCGTACATAAGTATGATGCTAGGAGCCCGGCTCCCTGCACTGTGTTTGGTCCGGGACTTGCGGCCGAAATACGTCCGTCAATTACGGACGTAATTAGTATGTGTGCACATACCCTTAAACGGAGCAGCAGCGTTGATGCGTGCCCGCTGCTCCATCCAAAAGGGGGACAAGGGACCTCCGTTCTCATGATCGATGAGGTTCCCTGGGATCAGACACTTATGACCTATCGTGTGGGTAGGTAATAAGTAGGGTTTATGGGAAAAATCTTGTAAGTTAAATTGATTGCTGAATTAATCTGTCTTCATCTGTGACCTGGGCTTGGCTTCTAATGATAGGGTGCACATCTGTCATTTGGCATTTTTCCACAGATATTTTCATTTTGATCAACATCTTTCATGTCCATTCACATCAGGAAAGGCGTAGATAGCTGGCAGAAAATCCGCCTTTCCAGCATCTGAAAACTAGTATATGGCTATCATTTTTTAGTATTGCATTAGTTATTGGCAGACCTATTCGATCCAGGAATTAAGCAGAAGACAAACTGTGAAGTAAGCTCTCATAACCATGAGTCTGAAATAACCTATAAAGAAATAAATTAAAATAACACTTGTTGATTATTGATATGATGTGCAAAAATTGTGTATGTATGTTGGCAAAAATAAATACTGTGTGTGGTAAATTGAATTTTTTATATATCTATAATTTTTTTTTAAGGCTCATTAAACCACACTTACAAGATTTAAGAACATTTAAAATGGCATAAACATGCTTCATACAAAGTACCTGGGGGCTACCACCATGATAAGTGGCCAAACAAAAACCCACACCAAACCACCGATCCGCTCAAAACAATCTAATACACAAATGACCTCGTGGTCTAAAAGGAGCAGTTTTTGCCGCGATTTGTGGCAAAAACGTGACAAAACTGCGATGCGGTCATGGGACCTATGGGGATTCGCCACTGGTTTCGCCGTTCAGCTTTAATGTCCTCAAGCTGTTTTTATAGCCTGTCCAGTTTTTTCATTTTGCTCTACACACATTTTAGAATGCATACAACATTTATGCAGATGTTTGTTTGTTTTTTTTGTTTATATGATGGTTATGCTTGTTACTGCCATATTCGGACCACTGTTTTATGGATCAGTAAGGCCACCACGTTCATTCTTTATGATTAGCCAAACATGTACATATGGCTCCATTAGCCGACAGAGGCAAAAGGAATGTCCTTTTGGTCTGTCGGGATGGTATACGTTAGTATGCTCCTCGAACGCATTCCTTATTAATTATTCTACTCTAGCAGCATTGTAATCCAGACTCGTAGGGACTCTCGTGTGCTGGATTAATAGGGTACATGGGCATTGACTCTTAAAGTGGGGCCCTAGCTCAACCAAGATTTTTCTGAAAAAAAATAATTTCTGTGCCCCTAAGCAACAGGCAACTGGGAACATTGCTGTCTGTTTCGAAGGAGAAATTTAAAGAATGTGAAAGAACAGGACACCAATGTCCAAAAGGGAGTCCACAAATTAAAATGTATGTGTAATTATTATAAAAAAAATTTTTATTGCTATGAAGCTGAAGTAACATATGTGGCTATTTTTCATGCTCTGTAGATATTGCCAATACATAGTTTGAGGTTTTGGAGTCTATATGAGGCTTTAAGTTGACAGCAATATGTATAAGATGTCTTAAGGCTATGTGTCTCCAAAGGCATCCAAAGATGCTGGACTGCGTGAGATGAGCCTGCTCAAGCTCTACTCTCCATGGTGCTTTGGTGGGCCATATAACACCAGTCTACATGTTTATGCCCCATCATCACTGGTACCTTATAAAGCCGGGGTACTTAACTACTTTTAATGAAGGTACATTTACCTGGGTTTGCCGTGAGCTGAAGGTCTGACTTGAACACCAACAGTAAGGCTATATTCAGACGGGTCAAATTTGCCATAAGCAATTTCATCACGTGGATCGGCAGGAGAAATTCAAGGCTTATCTGCCCCGTGTAGATACTTCCCCCTGTAAATAGTTCCACACAGTGCCCCCTGTTGAAAGGGGCAAGCAGCTACAAATTTGTCTATTCCCTTCGAAGGTATACCTCCAATGTAGGCTTGTGATGTGGACTAAGAAGTGTCCAAGCTTTGATCGAACGTGTATCTACCTTTCAGTTACGACCGATACGTGCTTGGCATGAGATGAATGTGTGAAGAAGAATTAAGCCGTGTAGAGTTTACGTGGAGATGGATGTGTGACGGTTATGGTATTTCTGATCCGTTACAACTTGTTGCCTTATCACCGTTCATTTCATTATTGTTTGGGTGTGTACACTTGTTTTTTAGTTCCTTCGTTTTTGTGGCGAGATAAAATCATAATAAAATTTACTATGTCTTCAAAGATAGAAACGGAAGTTTTCCTGTCTTTTTTTTCTTATCTCTGCTCCTTTACATTATTCTGAATGTAAACTTGTGTTGATTTTACATATGTATATATCCCCTTTTTTTCAGGCTGTACTTTGAATATTCTCATAAGCTTGTGGTTCTTCCTTGGGCATCAGGAGGAAAAAAAAAAAAGCTGTATACATATTGATTATAAGGGCCTGTTCACATCAGCGTTCACTTTCCGTTGGTGGGTTCCGTGTGAGCTTTCCGTTGGAGGAACCCATCAACGGAAAGGCAAACGTAAACCGTAGCTTCCATTTGTATTACCATTGATTTCAATGGTAATGCTTGCGTTGACTGCGTTATTGAACACGTTATAAAAACGGAAACCTTACTGAACGGAGACAAACTGAAACCATTAGCAACGGAAACATTTACTATTGAAATCAATGGTAATGCAAACGTAAGCTATGGTTTCCATTTGCCTTTCCATTTGTGCTCCTCCGACGGAAAGCTCAGATGGAACTCGTCAACGAAAAGCGAACGCTGATGTGATCACACCCCAAGTCACTATATGTTTAAACATTTAATATGTGCATTTATCCTTCCCCAAAGCTGTGTGTAATGATACGCTTGGTATACATTATACTTGAAATTACAACCTCCTAAAACGGTATGGTACATTTTTTTCTTTATAGGATAAGAAAAATATGGCTGCTTTCTTCTAAAAAGTAATGCCACTCTTTGGCTGCTAGACATGAATGTGGCTGAGCTGCAGTACTAGACATGGACAAGAGTGGCGCGGCTTATGATAGAAAGAAGCCACATTTAATGACTTAGCTTCTTTAGGCCCATTTCACTCAGTTTTTTTTTAATGCTGATTTTGATGCAGAAACGGCGTCGGAAGCTACGCCAAAAAACTTCCAAAACAGCCTCTCGTTGATTTCAATGGGAGGCGGAGGCTGTTTATTCCCGCGGTGGCTTTTAGCGGCGGCATGCTCCTTTTCTTGCCACGGTTTCGCCTCTGACCTCCCACTAAAATCGATTAAGATGCAGACAAAAGCATTTTTCGTTTTTGTTTTTCCTGAAGGAATTTTGAGGCAATTTTTTTTTTCTGCTTGCAAAAAACCTCTGTGAACTGGGCCTTAAGATGAGATATAATATATGGAAAGATATTTGAAATGGGAAAATATTTACCAATTGCTTTTTTGTTTTATAGGGATTTTTTTTTTTTTTTTCAATAACCATTTTCACCATGTCAAGTAGTCAAAATTATTGTGTTGTAGGATGATTGTCACCCAACTTTCTTACAATGTCGGTCATTAAAGCCCCTCAGGTTTTCGTACCCAGATTTATGGCCTATATCTTTAGGTTATATTTATTTTGGGAGAAACCGTCTTTAAAGAGTCATTCCCATCAAAGAAAGTGATGGCATATTACTAGGATATGCCATCACTTTCAGATTGGTGGAACTCAGTGCCAGGAACCCCAGATACAGGGGCCAAAGTGTTAGTTTAGCGCTGTGGCCCCTTTTTTGTTTTTTTTTCCCTGCACATTGGTGCTCCTGTCTACCCATCTATGCAGGGAACTACAGCATAGATCCACTCACACATACAGTAAGTATATCATTAGATCTCCGTATGGATTTAACTAGACCGTACTGCTAGGATTTTCATTTTAAGGCGATCTCTGAATTGTAAGATTGGAAACTGCTCTTTATTACTAGGTTACAGGACCAGAAAATATTGTAAACTTTCTTCAGGGACAGATGACATTCCCTGGTGAATCCAGATATTGCAGAACAGCAATAGATTACCTGGTTAATTACCCTGAGGAAAGGTCAGATGGCGCCAAGAATAAACATATCGTACGTTACAGTAGCCGCGCTCTACTTTACTGTGTATGAGCACTGTGTACTAAATCTTATAATGCAGACATTCAATGGTTGAGGAAGATATATGTATATACAGCATTCCCAGTAAGGCAAATCCTGATTCTCAGCAGCATTTTACTTTTGAATAGATGCACGATTACTGATTATAAAATGTCTTCTCCCACTATAGATCTAAATTCATACATATACCTTCATGTACGTTTTCCTCATATCTGGAGATGTTTGATGAACATGCAAGGTTGCATTCACAAATCCCAGTTACAGCGTGTTTTATGTTGATTTTGCATTACGAAGACAACCACCCAGCGGTCACAGCACCGCATCAGTTGCCCACAGTTGTGCCCCTAAACAACCCCCCCCCCCCATTACTCTCATCAGTGCCTTCCTTTTTAAATTTTCATCTGAAACATTCCAGTGATGCGCCCTCTGCTGATGGGAGCACCATGTGAGTCACCTATTACCAGCTGCTGTATGTAGCCTCCTGCATGCACATGGCAGTCTGTGACCGCCTTGGCTGGGACAGATGAAGCAGGATTCTTTCATTGACGTCCTAGCTCCATGCAATAAAGGGGGTGTCCTAGATTACAACAACATTGCTTCATTCTAGAAACCGCGCCAAAGCTGTCCATGGGTTCAGTCTAGTATTGGGGCACTGCTCCAAGTGAATGGGGCTTCGCTGCAATACTACACACAACCTGTGGACAGTTGTGGCGCTGTGTTTGTAAGAAAGCTGCCGTGTATTACTAACCCTGGTCAGTAGTGACAGGAAGCATAAGGTTTATGTCAATAATGCTTATTGCTTATATAATAAAGTTTAACAACTTTTTAAAAATAAAGCCGATTGCCAGGCATTTATAAAGCCGGGCCTGCAGAGGTCGGCTTATCGCTAGGTCTGCTTTAATGTAGAAAGGATTGTAGCGTTATCTGCTTTAAAACAGGTTATCCATGACTTTTATAGGTCTTTAGGATAAGCCATGAGTGTGACATTGGTGGTTGTCTGACTCCCAGCAGCCCCACGATCAGGTCAGTCCCATAGTTTACCAGATTCATCAGAGCGCCGCAGCCCCTTCAGTCAGCAAATTGGATGGGGTGCTGGGAGTTGGGCCCTCGCTAATCTGGTATTGATGGTCCTTCGGATAGGCCATCATTATCAGAGTCCCGGAAAACCTTTTTAATGAAAGCCCCTTTTCCGGGGTTGATTGACTTTTTTATTTTTACATTTTATTTTGTTAACTTCTTGTTGCCATGAGCTGACTGCCTGGTTTTCTACAGAGCTGCTTTAAATGGCTTGCCAGTTGTGCATAGAAGTGACAAGCAAGGACATATGGTCGGATATAGTACGGTTTGAAGCATATGCCATGTACTGGCCTCTCACTATTACATTGTAGTTTGGTGTACGGTAATTTACATAATGAATTTATTCTTGGTTTTTCCTGCTGCATACCGTAGATACTTGACACTTCACCTGTCTTCTGTATCGTTTCAATTTCTATTGTATTAATTTTTTATTTTCCGGTTTTTGTGCAATTTACTGGAATGTCTGAAGTCTGCTTCTTGGTCAACTTTGTCAATCATTGCTCTTTGTCTGAGCCGCTCATCAGTGTTTCTGATCTAGTACGGTTTTATATCTTTTATCTTCGTATTATTGTACTGAGCAAAGCAGATGAGTCAAAGTGTCAAAACCCACCATTCGATTGAATTGAAATTCTAATACAGGAGAGTAGCTAGCTAGATGACAGCTTGTGATTTGAGGTTAATGGATTTGAGTTTAGACTGTGATAAAATGTAAAAGAAAAATCCTCTTATCTGGATTAGCACTTTGTAATAAATCATAAACCCAAGGGGAAAATCTAGGTTTATAAAGAACTCTGGTGTAAATGCATAAATCTTTTTTTTTTCTATAACGCTATATACAAAATGGGTATCTACAATAGGTCATGAATATTGTTGCTTTCCTAGTTCAAAAATTGGGCGCACAGATATTTAATGTTGACTTGTCATAGATGAGGCAGCTACTCCAAGGAAAATGTGTATTTCATACGGCCATTTGAATTAATGGTACTCCATGAAATACATAAACTAAGCGGGTCAGTCAGAGAGAGACGCAGCTCTATGAAATTGTACCTCCAAGTTGAATGTCATTGTAAGGTCACAAAATATATCTCAATGAGGATAATATCATGGACTGTTGTGGGGACTGGCTCAGAGGGCAGATATACGTTCAATAGTCCGAGTAGTTGATGATAAAAGATCTAGGCATTATTAAACTTTAGATAGCTGTTAGGGTATGTGCACACACACTAATTACGTCCATAATTGACGGACGTATTTCGGCCGCAAGTACCAGACCGAACACAGTGCAGGGAGCCGGGCTCCTAGCATCATACTTATGTACGATGCTAGGAGTCCCTGCCTCTCCGTGGAACTACTGTCCCGTACTGAAAACATGATTACAGTACGGGACAGTTGTCCTGCAGAGAGGCAGGGACTCCTAGCATCGTACATAAGTATGATGCTAGGAGCCCGGCTCCCTGCACTGTGTTCGGTCCGGGACTTGCGGCCAAAATACGTCCGTCAATTACGGACGTAATTAGTGTGTGTGCACATACCCTAAGGTCTCATACCCACTTCAGTTATTTTCAGCAGTGTGTTATTCGTTTTTTTTGTTTGTTTTTTTTAACACCACACACTGGCACATTAATTTCTATGGGGTCACCTCGTTTTGGGGCAGCAGCCCCCCTTCCTCTGAGATCGAGGTCATACTCTAATTATATATCTATCACAGGTTCCCTTTGTGTGTCTTCACATGGTGCATTTTTGCCACTTTTTGTTTTGTTTTTGTTTTTTTACGGTTTGGACACGCATGCATATTTACCGAGGTTTGGCAAATTGCGGTAAATACTATGCGTTTTAATGGTTATTGGCCAAAAATGCAGTAAAACTGCAGTGTGAATACACCCTGAAGAATTCTCCACCATAGCATTGATGGCATATCTAATCAAGAAGCTGCCATCAGTAAATGATCATTATTGGTCAAACTACTGGAAGCCCCACTAATACCTAGAACGAAGAGACCTTGACCGTTTTTTCGTACGTATTGCAATAATATAGTCCCATTTACAGTCCTTCTTATTGTCTAGGCCAGTGGAGATCCAAACCGCCGTACCCCACCGATCACACGTTTGTTTATCAAATCCATATACCTTCAATTCCTATGATGGTACAACCCTTTGAAAAGGTGCATTGACTTGTTCCTGAAGTTTACTACCCAGGAAATTGTCAGGCTAGCTGGGTTTCCTATTTCGTCATAATTGTTCTTCTGACACTGTCCCAGATGTTTCTCAGTTTGACTTCCTTGCCATATTGTCATGTACTGTCGTTACACTGTGCCCTGCATCAAAATGAGTATTAAAGGGGTTTTTTTTTTTTTATAATTTGAAAGATTTATACGATTTTCCAATATACTTTGTGTTCTTTATGGTTTTCAAGAACTCTGTTGTTCAGTAGGAACATTAAATAATTTACTTCTAGTGGATAAACTTCTGTCCATGGTCATGTGATGGACACACAGGTGCACGACTCGTTACAGTATGTGTATCAGGGCTGTGTCTTCTAACGATCCCAGGATCTGTGTCCATCACATGACCATGGACAGAATCAAACAGTGAACCATGAATGTTCCTACTGAAAAATAACAAGCCGAGATCTTGAAAACCTTTAGAAATTAATACAGAATGCATATTGAAAAACTTTTTTTTGCAGAAACCGGACAACCCCATTAACGTAACTTTTTTTTCTCCGTATAATCCATCTGTAATCTTGGTAATTTTTCATTAAAGGGGTAGTTCTGGCACTGACTTTTTTTATTTATTTTTTGGCATTGGTCACTGTATATTGACCGTAATGCATCACGGCCCCTATTCAAGTGACTAGGGACAGAGTTCCAGTACTGCAGCACCGCCACTATGCATTGCATTATATATCTATCTATATCTGAAATCTGTTACCAATTTTTGTTGGAATGTATTTTGGGATCAGCCTTTTGAAATACTATATTGAGATTGGATTCTATTTGTTTATCTACATCAGGAGTGGTCTCCTACCTAAAGGTCCTGATTTTGCAGATCTTCAACTACTAGTACACCCGGACAACAGCAGGCTGTTACAAAACTCCTAACATGCTAGTAGTTGTAGTTTTGCAACGACTGGAGAACCACAGGTTGGAGACCACTGATGTAGAAGAAACAAGTATTGTCTACTTTTACTGGATCCTGATCTGTCGGTGTGCAAGCTCCTCCACTTCGTCTCTACCCATCAAGTTTAAGTGTATGTCGAGTTCCAGTGCCAAGAAAGTAAGAGAATGACTTGTGTACTTAATATCCACTTACCAGTAAACGTCAGATTATTATTTTGTATTGCTCTTATTACAAGCCGATGAAATGTGTGTCTTTGATTTCCATACAGAGAATTTAATACAGATAAAACATTTAATAGTTTTTGTGCCTCCTGTTGAAATTCTTGACTTTTCTTCACTGTTAAGATTGGATTCATGTTGCTGCTGGGAGCATGTACTTTTATTCAACATGAAACTAATAAGGTTTGTCTAATTCTCACAGGGGCGGCCTTTGAGAGGCAGCATGCTTACAACAAACACTCCCCCCAACAAGTTGAGGCTTGGGGTAAGTACAGAGGAGTTACCCCATCCAACCAAAGCGAGGGGGCTTTGGCTGGATAGATCATCAGTCTATGATCAATTGGGGTCCTACACCCGGAGCTTGCACCGATGAGCTTTTCCGGGTGGCAGAAGTTAGGCAGGGGTCGGTGCAGGAAGCTTTGACCACTGTATAGCGACCATGCTGGCTTCAGCTTCTAGTACCCCTGCATAACTTCCGACAGGCGGAAAAGCTGATCAGTGCGTGGTCTGGGTGTCGGACCCCGCCCCCTCCGAGCATAAACTAATGAACTATCCGAATAAAAAGCATCCCTCAAGCTGGACAACCCCCTTTAAGGTGTTTTTTTTAGTAAAATGGTACGTGCATTTTTGGTGGCGTTTTTTGCTAATAGTAGGATTTACTGCCTGCAGGGATTTTTTTTTTAAGTAGCGTTTCTTACATTGCAAATCATGTGATTCAAAGATTCCTCTTGCAAGACATGCTTTTTTTTCTGAGAAAGTACTACCAAAAACACCATTGAAAAAAATCCTATGGATGTCTATGGGACAAAAAAAAACTTGTGACACAGATTTTGCTTTACTGACACAAATATTCTGATCTCTGGACCCGATGATAAAGGTTACATTATAAACAGTGAATTGGATTTGTCTCATGGAAATTCATTAGGGTGTGTTGTCAGGTGTCTTGGTAGTCTCCTTCACTAGAGCCGTTTTTGTGTTTAGTCGTGGTTTTTGAGGCAGTTTTTGTGCTGAAATAATTCACTTTGAGGCACAATTGGCAAGAAATTTTCTTGTATCAATCCCCGGACTTGTGCTTTGCAATACCCTTGTCACAGAATGGTTTAGTGTAGTGTTTCTCAATGTTCCTAAGCCAGTCTAAATTCAAATTGCATCAAAGCGCTCCCAAGACTATGATTGTAATCGGCCTGTTGCTGTTCCTATGAAAAACACCGCATGAGGACCATGCAAGTACCCCCTAAAGACATGTACCCAAAGTTGAGAAACCAGTTTTTTTTACGCCAAAACTGCGTCGGAAAACACGCCAAAAAACGGCCGAAAAATGCCTCCCATTGATTTCAATGGGAGGCGGAGGCGTTTTTTTCCTGTGAGCGGAAAAATCGTTTTGCGGGGAAAAAAAACAAGCGACCTGCCCGATCTTCGGGCGTTTACGTCTCTGACCTCCCATTGACATCAATGGGAGGCAAAGAAAGCGTATCTCGCGGCGCCCAATGGCCGCGGGCGAGAAACGCCACGAAAATCGGCAGCTTTTCTGCCTGCAAAAATCTCCAGTGCTCGTAGGAAACTGTGCTAGGATACAACAGATCTCCGTTTCCCCTCATTGCAGTGTTTATTTTTAAAGTGAACAGAATTGGTTAAAAATGGCTACTTCAAAAGTTACGGCTGAAAAATGTTCAGCGGCACGTGGATGAGATTTATTCACTTCTCGTCCAAACGGCTTGGACAATAATCTGCTGCCGAGTTCCTGCACTGAAAATCTGCAGCATTTCCGTTCCTTGTGAATCCAGCCTGATCATTCAAGTATATCAGTAATTTTGTGTTTAATAAATCACTTTCTGAACAATGCACTAGTTTTAATTGATAGAAGCGCATGCAAAAATGCATCTGGATTTACAATGCTCTTGTATGGGATTAGTAAAAATGGTCTACTTTTTATTTATTGTAATACATCGCCACTCCAGTCCGTGCGCTGTTTTGGAATTGCAGCTTCTCCCGCCTCATTTTTCATTCGTGAACAGTATGTGAAATGTGTTTTGTTCCTATTTCTTGACTTTTTGTATTTTCCACTACTACTCATTGCTAGACTGTAGAAGTGTTAGACCACACTGCTGAGAGATTTTCACGAGTGTTCCTGTTGCCTATTAATTTTTCTGGTGCAAGGTTTTTTTTTCCCCACTGAATTTATTAAAAATACTTTGCATTTGCGATGGTTTCCATGTCAGCTGGATCCAAACAAAGTT
Organism: Rhinoderma darwinii; assembly: GCF_050947455.1. NCBI lineage: Eukaryota > Metazoa > Chordata > Amphibia > Anura > Rhinodermatidae > Rhinoderma > Rhinoderma darwinii. The sequence continues at coordinate 25,606,609 of NC_134697.1, forward strand.
TTGATGTTTGAAAAGCAGATTTATTCACCTGATTGGGATTGTTTCTGCAGCAGGTGCATGGATTCTTGTTGCAGGAATTTTTTTGCAGCTAAATCTGTCACATGTGACTGCATCCTATTTGGGAGAAAGCTGTCAATTAGCTGGGTGGGGGAGGGGGGGGAGAACTATAGCTCACAAATACACCAGACTCCTTCCTTACAACGTGATGCGAACACTGTAAAATATAAGGATTCCAAAATAACGTAAGATTCCCACATAAGTGACGGACTGGTGAAATCAGCGCGTCTGTCAGGTCTCTTTTATGCTAGGGCTATATGGTGACTGACTCCAACACGGGGCACACGGCCAAAGATCGCTGTGTCGCTCTGCCTGCATCGCAGGTAATAAAGGACGCGTTGTGACCAGCATCTTGACGTGACTGCGACACGACAGAACTCTGCTGGATTTTTGCAACTATTGTGTTGCAGCAACTGCCAGCTTCTTCTATTGGGATATTTTTAGCAGTTGTGCACACAACCTATTTTCAGACGTAATTCAGGCGTTTTACGCCTGAAAAGACGGTTCCAATACGTCTGCAAACATCTGCGCATTGCTTGCAATGGGTCTTACGATGTTCTGTTCAGACGAGGTGTAATTTTACGGTGTTGCTGTCAAAAGACGGCGCGTAAAATTACATCCGCGTCAAAGAAGTGCAGGAAACTTCTTGGGATGTTTTTGGAGCAGTTTTTCATTGACTCCAATGAAAAACCGCTCCAATTACGGCCGTAAAAGACGCCGCGAAAAACTCGAGTACATGCAAAAACGGCTGAAATTCAGGAGCTGTTTTCGCCTGAAAACCGCTCGGTCATTTCAGACATATTTTGCGTTTGCATGTGAACATACCCTTACTGTTATGGGACTAAAGTTTGGTTTATTAACGTTTTCCCTAAGCTTTTTATATTGTATTGCTTGATCTATTCAGCACCTGCTACCTGTCTGTGTCTGTTACATACACCATCTCCACAAGTTTCTTTTAAAGTATGTTACATTAATTGTCCATTATAATATTTTTCTTTTATTGATGAATATTATCTCTGCCTAAAGCTTTCATTGTAGACGTAACATTCTGTTTGCATTTCTCATTTCAACAATTCATATATTTTTTAGTTTAAAACATGAGACCCAATTTGTGCAAATCAAATGCTCATAATATTGCATATTACATTTGTCGGGTTAGGCTTCGTTCACATCTGCGGCAGGGCTCCGTTCCATCAGAACGGAGCTCTGACTGAAACTAAACGTTTGATTTCAGTTTGTGTCAATCACCATTGATTTCAATGGTGACGGATCCAGTGCCAATGGTTTCAGTCGGTCTCCGTTGTGCAAGGGTTCTGTCGTTTTGAACGTCGGAACGGAGCCCTGACGCAGATATGAACGTAGCCTTTTTCTGAATTATGTAGGTATTTTACCATTGCATTGTTATTGTCTGTTCACATCTACGTTGGCTTTCCATTGAGGTTTCTGTCGGGTGACCCCCTCAACTGAAAGTCAACCTTAGCTTCTGTTTGCATCACCATTGGTTACGGAAACATTGCTAATGGTTTCTGTTTGTCATCATTCCGGCAGGTTTCCGTTTTCTCGACTGCGCTATTCCGTTGAAAAAAACTGAAACTTGCCGGAATGGTGACAAACGGGAACCATTAGCAATGTTTCCGTCACCATTTATATCAATGGTGATGCAAACGGAAGCTAAGGTTTCAGTTTTCCTTTCTGTTGAGGGGTTCCACGATGGAAATCTCAGACGGAACCCCTCAACAGAAAGCCAACGCTGATGTGAACAGCGTTAGTGTATTCTGTATTTACTGAAGTTGTAGAAAGAGAGGTTTATTTACAAAATATAGCTTGCTTTTGAGTTTTTTTGTTTTTTTTTGCTCTAAGGGCTCATTCAGGCTAACGTGAATAACGTCTGTGTGCTGCACATGGAAATCACGCGTCGCACACGGACCAATTTGATTTCAATGGGGCCGTTCACACATGCAAGAATTTTCACACAGTGAGAGTCCGTTGCGTGAAACTCACTGTATGTCCTATATTGGTGCGTTTTCACACACCTACGCGCCCATTGAAGTCAATGGCTGCATGATAACCACGCACCCGGTGTGTGATTTGTGCATCAATTCAATTGAAAACAATTTTTTTTTTAAATGTGCTTTGTGAGTGCGTGAATAACACATGCCACTCGCAAAGCACACTGATGCTTAATGCAACTCACCCTGACCAGATTCACGTGCGCTTTTCACGCGCGTAAATCTGATACGTTCGTGTGAATGTAGACTTTTAGAGGTGGGTTCACCACTCAGAACCTCTCTTATTGAGCCAGAGCAGAGAACCACTAAGTAAGAGTGACTCCCGCTCTGGTGGACGCAGCTCGTCCTTGGCCCTTCATTTTAATGGCTGGCATGTTGCACAATAATGACTGGAAACATGTCCAAGTGAAGCTTCCCTCTACTATAAGGGTATATTCCCACAGGCAGGATACGCTGTGGAATTTTTGCAATGGAATTCTGTGTGGAGATTTTGCTGCTACTGTAAATGCTGCGAAGTATATGAGATTTCTGCAAATCTCAGCCGTACGCTACAAAAATATGAATGGAACGGATTTAAAATCGCAGACCTTTTCTGCACCAAAATCTGCCACGAGCGACTGCACCCGAACTGCTGATCTTTTGTGATTCCAAGAGCTGGACTTATGGCATGTTTTGCTGCCATTTTATTAGTAAGTCTCTGTTCACGCCTCTCTTGTGCTGTTCCGTTTTTCTGAGGAGCAGAACACGGAAATAACTGACCCAACGGTTTTGTTGCACAACGGAGACTGCCGGGGTGTCCGTGATGCTGCGCTGTTGTCTCCGGTAAACCCTGCCGAACCTGCGATGGGGGCCCCTAACAGAGCCTCCGATGAAGATCTGAACATAGCCTAACTAGTCATTTTTTAAGATATAATTTGTGAAAAATTGTGCTGTAATGACCTAAAAATGGCCCTGGATCTATTTTATGTTCTGATTCGGTCAACATTTTTTAACTTCCTGTTGACGCTTGTGATCTTGCAATAATTTGGGTTCACACAGAGTTTTTTGCAGGCGGAAATTCTGCCTCAAATTTCAGTTTAGAAGTTTGAGGCAGAATTTCCTCTGCCTGCATGCAGATTTTCGCAGCGTTTTTCGCCCGCGGGCATAAAATGCAGCGAAATACACCTTCTCTGCCTCCCATTGATGTCAAAGGTATGTCAGAGGCGTAGACGCCCGAAGATAGGGCATGTCCCTTCTTTGTCCCGCGAGACTGATTTACCGCTCGCGGGAAAAAGACGCCTCTGCCTCCCATTGAAATCAATGGGAGGCATTTTTGGGTCGTTTTTGACTAGTTTTGCGGCGCGGTTTCAGTGTCAAAAAACTCGTCAAACTCTGTGTGAACCCAGCCTTAGACTACGGACAAGGTATCTTTTCTTATGACTTCTGCCTGACCGGTTATGAGCAATCGTCCCTGTCTGAATGCATTGAGTTGTGAGTCATGTTTTTCTTCTTTTATGTTGTCAGATGACCGTTCTTTGGGGTTTGAAAAATGTGCAAAATTGCCCACGAGTTTAATGTAATTTATTTTTTACCTCTTCTGTGTATATTGTGGCGGAATTTACATGGATTTTATTCCCGTGTAGGCCATCGTCACTGTATATGAATAACATTTGGAGAAAACTTGAACACAGATTGTGTGTTACATCTGTCTGGACTCACTCTCTGGCTGTCCCCTGTGTTCAGTGTATGTTGTGAGCGGCTGTCAGCAGCATCTGGACTTATACTTGAAGCAGCCGCTTCAGGGGAGTGGGGGTGGGAGGGATGGGCCATAGAGGGTGAATGCATCTCCGAGACACTCCATCTGCTCCCAATGCTTATTTTCCTGAGAATTCGTTTGTAAAAATGTACTTTTTTAATGGGGTGGAACTTTTTTAAAGCCTATTGATTTTGTTATAACATGCGATATATATATATATATAATTTATTTTTTTTAAATATATTCTTTAAGGGGAAAGTGGCGTCTTCCGCACCTTACAGCAGCCTGCAGTTGCCCTTTTTCCTGACTAGAGACCACTTGTGAATGCTCAAATCTCTTTAGTCACCCAAAAATCCATCTAGTGTAAAACTATAAATAGTAGAGCGTTTACTCTGTGTGAGAGACGACTTCTTTGAAAGCAGAGGGGAAACCGTGGGAGGTGGAACCTCTGAGCCAATCAAATCACACTGTGCGGCTGACCTCACGCCCATTCAGCAAGCATGGAGAAAAAGAATTCGGGCCTGTTCACATCAGCGTCACTTTTCCTTTTAGGAGTTCCTTTGGAGAAACCCATGAACGGAAAAGCAAAAAGAAACCATGGCTTCCGTTTGCATTATCATTGATTGCAAAGGTAACTATTCTGTTGCAAATAATTTCCCTTTTGTCTCCGTTCCGTAAGGTTTCCGTTTTTTTGGCGGAAGCAATATCACAGTTGACTGCACTTATAACAGTTATCTCGATATAACTTTACTTAGAAAATGCTTCATATTTAATAATAATATTTTAAAGGGATCGCCCACCTAAGGACTATTTACAAGACCTTCTTTTTTTTTTTCTTCCCTGCTTCCTCTTTTTCATTGTCCGATTTGTAAGTCCTGTTCCGGGAAGAACTCCGTACAGTATGTACTTTTGAAAGTTACTTTATAACCACATTTATTTTACATGTACCTCTCTTTAGAGGAGCATTTTTCTGTAATGAACGATGGACGACATGTCTACGCTTTTAATTCTTGTTGTTTCTGCCTGTTATCTGCTGTGATAACGTTTTGGCAGCGGTCGCCTCTGTTTAGGAATCTAGTTTCTGTTGCTTTTTTCCCCTTTTTAAATGTACATTGGGGCTTCCAAAGCATATTCTGCTGGACTTGGCAACAGAACAGTTCTCACATTCAGCCTTGTTAGGTTATTTTTACTGTGGGTGTGTAATGCTAAATGTCAGCTGGCCGGCCTGTTCTAAAGTTATTTCAATTGGTCAGAGATCAAGTTTGACGCTTAAAGTAATACTGCTGCTTCTACTGCGCTACGTATGTATTATATATTCAGGCAGGACTTTCTGCAGTTCATACAGTTTACGCTCACTGACTATTGTATAAAGATACTTTAATGTTTGTGTTAGTTACAATATTTCTTGCCCACATCTCGTGTAATATTTGGGCTATTGTCTGAAAACTGGCCATGTCCAGATCATGTTTTTAAACTGCTCTGCGTATACACCGAACAGGTCCATAGTTTTCTGTGTGCCTGATATATGCCAACAGTGTCCTTTTGGCATACGTCTGGACGATATGTGCTCTCAAACCTTTTTTCGTGCTGTATTGAAAAAAACGCATATATATATATATATATATATAATATATAATATATATATATATATAATATATATATATATATATATATATATATATATATATATATACATACACATACTTTAGGAGCAAAAATGAGGTCTGTATTTAGTTAAGCAATTGTAAGCCAAACTAGGAGTGGAAAGATTTGCACACCTTCTTCTGGTTTTGGCTTCCAAATACTGAAGCAAATTAATGACAAAAATACGCCTAAGGTTGTGTCGCGGTCCATTTGTATTTTATATCCTTTTTTTTTTTTTTTTCTTTCAGAAAAAAAATAACTGGCAAAACACCACAATTTGACGGCAACATGTGAACACTGCCTTATGCAACCACAGGTGTAGACGATGATTCTATTAGAATCCGCTCGTTTGTGTGTTTACAGGAAATGTTTACATTCAAACAGGTGATCAAACTTTTAGTAATTGCCCACCCTCCCCCCTTCCCAATGCTTCATTCTTTAGGTGCAATTAGAAGTAAGGCCTCATGCCCACATTTGTTATTTTCTTCAGTGTGTTATCCGTTGTTTTAACGGATAGCACACGGACACATTCATTTTTATGGGGCCATGCACTCTTCCGTTGATTTAATGGAGCAGTGTGGCCGTTCCGACAAAAATAGGACCGGTCCTACTCTTGTTAGTATTTGTCGGAACAGTCTCGGCTATTCCATTCATTTAGTCCGTTGAAACAACTGACTGCACACAGAAGCCATATAGATGGAATGTATCGCCGAAAGTTCTGTACTGAATCTGCCGAAGCAAAAATACTATAAGGGCCCATGCACATGGCCATATTATGGATCCCATACTGTACCTCCATAAGCCTCCATTTTCATACTGCGGTACAGAGAGTTATTTCATACAGAATCCGGGAAAACCAAAATGTGGCTTGTTCCATTGCATGCTATATTAAAGAGGTATAATCTAGAAGCAGTTCTCCAAGAGGAGAAAACAGGGATTCACTGAGGTACCATACGAGAGCAGGGGGGTGCAAAGGTAGCCGCTTCACTCGGCCCTGGTGCCTGAAGGGGGGCCCGAGGGCCCCACTGCTTCATAAGAATTCACTATTCTAAATCGCGCGTAGTAGGTTGGGGCCTTGTTACAGATTTTGCAATAGGGCCCAGAAGCTTTGTTACACCTCTGTGATGGCACATGGTGAGTATATGGCTTTGTAATCTGGAACCATAGAGACTCCATGTGCTGGAGTTCAAAGTCCATGCACAAGGCTATGCCCAGTGCATAGACCCTCAGCTTCACAAACCCTTTTTTCTATTTAGAAAATTACTTTTAGGCGTTGTACACCGTGCAGAGAAGTTGTTTTTTTTTCCAGGCCTGGGTCCAACTCTGCATTGTGACTTCTGTATATCTTTTTGGGGATATAGTCTGTAATCTCTGAAAGTACATGGCAAGCCTTCTTAACTGCATTTTCTTCCCCCGTAATTAAACTGTCCACCCACTTGGTTCCATGCTGCTCCATTTATTGGATCTGGAACCTTTCCCAGCTGCAGTTACATATGCAATATTGAGTATATCAAAAGTTTTGATACTTGTGATGAAGAGCAGAATTCTGCAAAATGTGACACATCCGCTATGGTTAAACTACAACTCCAAGCCGGAGTCTCTCAGCGCATGTTGGGAGTTGTAGTTGTAGAACAACTGAAGTGCAGTTGTAAAGAAACTCTATATCTAATGAATTAGTGTGTTTTGGGGTAGGAATATTTATTTTCTGTTACTGGAAGACAACATCTTCAGTAGTCACAATATGACTTATTACATTCTATCTCCAGGTCATCTGATTTCCTATTTCGTTTTCTTCTAAATGTTGTATTTTCCTTCCTCCTGATAAAACACTTATCAGATATAAAAAAAAAAATTTTTTTCTTTTTAGCTCAAAAAGGGTTTTATCTTTCTGTAAAGAATTTATCTACAAAAGGCAAACTTTCCAGCCTCTTCTTCCAAACTTGGTAGAAGCTTTTGTGAAGACTTGCACTCTCCCTGCTTTTTATGTTTTAAATGTAGGACAATGTAAACAGTTTGTAGAAGGGTCTCGTACTGTTAATAAACCTAAATATAGATATCCTACTTGGGAGGATGGAGATGCTGAGATGTTTTAGTGCAAAGCACACAATTCTGAAGTCACTTCTTCCATTAACCACAGTCTTGGAGCCCAGAGGTTGCATGAAGTTTGAGATAAAGAATGTAAGAGGAAATCCATAAATATAGTTTTATAAAGTACAGAGGCAACAACACTGACATGGCACATGAAATGGCCAGCATTTTTCCTATAGATAAGTATATAATATGTCCACATTTTCGATTTTTGTATTTTTTTTTTGTTCCCCCCTCTTTTTGTTATCTCTAGTTTTAGTGTTGGTGCTAGCCACAAATCCGTTAGTAGCCCATAGTTCATTAAAAATGAACCCCTGCACTTAGAATGTGGCTCCTGTGCTCACGGCAATCCTAGCAATTGTTCTTGGTCCCGCTCATACATGATGATGATTTATGGAGACGAGCGTTCGGAGTAATGACCGCTCGTCCCCGTGTGACAGGAGCAAACGATGTTTCGTTGATCGGCGCTTGCTGCACAAGGCGATTACTTCATTATTAAATAAATCCTACCTTAGGAATGCACTGAAAATATTCAAATTTTGAATTCGCATAAGAGTTAAAAAGATTGTCCATTTTACACGAAGGGTTATCCAATAATAAACTGATCACATGGTGTCCTCCAGCGACCAGCAGTAATGTGTGCAGGAACACGGCAGTAAGTCTTCAGTTTCCCTGCAGTGCCGCCATAGGAGCGAAAAAGTATTACACCGCTTCCTTGTAATGCAATGACGTGCTGGGTCCTCCAGAGTGAGATTTCATTATTGTTGATGGGGTATAAAAAGGGTTCTAAGCCAGACAGCCCCTATAAGAATTTATTTACACAAAGAACTTTCATTATAAACCACTGATTATCATCCATGTTCTGCTGAATGAGTTGTATGTGTATCCTCGTTTGAGTCTGGCTTGTCATTATGTGTTGTGCAATACATAGTCAAGTCATAGTAAATTTCATTAGTTAATTTCTGCATCCTGCCTGCAATTTTTATTTAATTGTTTTTTTACCCCTGAAATTCAATGTACTGCAGGTTTGTGCGAAGTGTAAAATATTTTTTAGGACTCCCATAGGTTCAATTGGAGAGGTCACTGTTAAGGCTGGGTTCACACAAACACATTACGTCCGTAATGGACGGAACGTATTTCGGCCGCAAGTCCCGGACCGAACACAGTGCAGGGAGCCGGGCTCCTAGCATCATAGTTATGTACGACGCTAGGAGTCCTTCCTCTCCATGGAACTACTGTCCCTTACTGAAAACATGATTACAGTACGGGACAGTTGTCCGGCAGCGAGGCAGGGACTCCTAGCATCGTACATAACTGATGCTAGGAGCCCGGCTCCCTGCACTGTGTTCGGTCCGGGACTTGCGGCCGAAATATGTTCCGTCCATTACGGACGTAATGTGCTCGTGGGAATCCAGCCTAAAGGTGCGGACTGGGACCCAATTGTTCTCAACATCGGTGTGGGTCCCGTCTGCCATTCCCCCACTGGGGCAGATTTTGAATCTACAGCATGGCCTATAGGTCTTTTTGATTTTTAATGCTTCCAGATTTCTGCCACAGGGTTTACCCATTGCAAAGCAGACTGAAATTTTGCCGTGGATCTTTATTCCATACTTGCAGTGGAAATTTTCCACCACTTGTGAACGTAGTCTACTTGGGTCAATGACATGTAGATATAATTCCACTACTATGGGTCTCATAGCATGAAATCATGCAGTAACAGGATGGTGCAGAACAAAGCTATGCCCCAACTGCAGAGAAAATGTGGATTTGGCAGCAAATTATTATTTTTGTCTTCACAGTGCCTGCATTTTTTTTCCCTACTGAATTCAATCGGCATGCTGTTTTTTAAACTGCTGCATGCCTTATCAAGCTTGGTTTAAAAATGTAAATTCTGCTCCTACAAATCTTTAAAAAAAAAAAATTATTCACTGTTTTTCTGCTGGAAAAGTAAAAAAAATCCTTTTCTTGTTTACTAAAAGGGTCTCTGAACATTTTGTGTTAAGAAAAGCAATGTATGCTACAAATTGGTGGCAACTAAGCCGCGCAGCACTCCCCTCTTCTACTTAACTATTGCTTATTTTATTCCAGAAATAAATAATCCCAACCTTTTGTATATGGTTTTTCCACTACTAAACCTATTTGAGTTCTATTTATAAGCTTGCTGTCTGCCAGCGCCTCATTTTTCTGCTGACTGTCTACACTATATTTAGATGTGATCGTTGCATAGAAATAAACTGCTTGTCTCTCTAATGAAGGGAAATTACTTTCTTTAGGGATAAGAGGAGGGCATGAGGCAGGATTTCCGGAGGAAATTGCTTTCAGATCAAGACCCTTTACTTTGATCTTCATGGCATGGAAGAACATCTTACCGGGCACTAGCTAAGCTGATGTTTGTTTGGTAACTTTCTGTTGTGGGACATTAGCAGAAAATTCCTACTTGGTTCTAGTTGACTACGTTATTGATTCCGCCAAAAATACGGAAACCTTTGGGAAGGAAGACTAACGGAAACCATTAGAAATGGCAGCGTTACCATTAAAATCAATGGTAATGCTAACGTAAAGCTATGGTTTCTGTTAGGGTATGTTCACACGCACTAATTACGGACGTAATTCGGGCGTTTTTGCCCCGAATTACGTCCGAAAATAGCGCCTCAATAGCGCTGACAAACATCTGCCCATTGAAAGCAATGGGCAGACGTTTGTCTGTTCACACGAGGCGTAATTTACGCACCGCTGTCAAATGACGGCGCGTAAATATACGCCCGTGTCAAAGAAGTGACCTGTCACTTCTTTGGCCGTAATTGGAGCCGTTATTCATTGACTCCAATGAATAGCAGCGCCAATTACGTCCGTAATGGACGCGGCGTTCAAGCGCCTGCACATGCCGTTACGGCTGAAATGACGGGGATGTTTTCAGGATGAAACATCCCCGTAATTTCAGCCGTTACGGATGCCCTCGTGTGAACATACCCTTAGTGTGTTCACCTGACTGAAAGGTCTGACTGAACCCATGAACGGAACCTGGACGCAGATGTGAACGATGCCTTACCATGTAAACTACTAAACCAGTTAACTATAGTCCAGCCAAATGCAACTAATTTTGATTTTTATTTTTTTATATTTGTTAGTGGAAAATCCCAGATAAAGTTGATTAATATCAGGAGTAATTGCAAAAATACTAGCATCAGGAAAGACCATGCAAAAGATCAATGTATGGAAAAGCTGAAATATGACCTGAGTTTAAAAGAAAAGATAAATAATTAAAAGCAACCATTTGGCATGATTGACTTTCTATTTTTGTGCATTTGCTAGAAATGTGTATAAGAATTTTTTATTTTTTTGTTATTTACAGCTGTTAAAAATGAAAAAAAAAAACCACAAAGGATAAAAAAAAAATTTGCAACCATTCACCCCCTTTTTTAAGTGTTCCTAAAAAGTATAAAATGGTAGCTAGTCATGTAAGATTTTATATATCTTGCTTTATCACACGATCTAAAGACAAGGATTGACCAAGATTTAAAGCCGAGTGGGCTTTCAATTGCCTCTGCTCAGTGTTAAAGGCTATGTGCACTGTTGCGACCATTTATTTATTGCTCCAATTAATCTAAAATAATAAAATAGGGAATGTTTGAGATACATTTGAGTTAGCGATATATATCTCTATATCTAATCGTTTTATGTATACAACTTCTATGCAGAACTGTGTGGAGTCATGTAACACATGACTCCACAATCACGCTCGTCCAAGAACATCCTCATTTTGCTAACTTTAGGTTGAAACAAAAAAATACGAAGTTTGTAGGAAATGCACGTTTGTTTACTTAGCACTTAAAAAATTAGAGGTGCAGTACTCGCCACTTTTCTCTAAGACGCCATATTGTGTATTCGTTTTTGTACATGTTCAAATGTTTTTGTTTTTTTTTTCTCAGACTGCTTACTCCTCACATTTTATATTACAGATTATTCTCATGTAAGAATCATGATGGCATAAGGCATACCTCTGGGTCTGTAATACGGATCCCTGGGAACTCAGTGTGCCATACCTCTTCAAGTATCACAAAGAGGGACATCTATTTTTTTTTTTTAAGCAAAGTCTCTAGCCCCACCCACACACAGTACCATGCTCCCATAGTGCCTCCCCACAGTAAAATGGCCCTATAGCTGCCCCACACGGTATAATTCCCCATAGTGCCTCTCACACAGTATAATGCCCACACAGATGCCCCCATACAGTATGCCTCCTTAGCTGCTCCTAGTGCCAGTGCCATCTTAGTGCCACAGTGCTCATGTAGATAGCAGATAGTATTGTAACACATGAATTTAGTCACTGGCATGATGTGCTGCACGAATGAGCGGCGGCGCCAGCCTTGAAGACAGAGAATATGGCGGGCCCTCTTCAAAACACCCCCATGCTCTGTCTTCAGCGCCGCTCATTAGTGCAGCGCCTGCTGCATCACATCCTACTGCGCGCGTGATCAGGAGCGTGGCAATGGCTGTAATACACAGCCACAGCCCCGCTCTAATGGCAGAGATCAGAGAAACCTCTGATCTCTGCCGCTATTACCTTCAGTGCCGCGATCAAAGCTGACCGCAGCATTCAAAGGGAAAATGAGAAGGGGTATACCCCTTTGATTGCATCACAGGGAATCCCTGTCAAGCGATCGAGGGACATATCATATATCAGCAGACAGTCCAGGGTCCATTAAAGGACCCCTGGGCTGTCTGACCATATTTCCTGTTTGGGCATACTTGGGTATGTCCTAATGTACTGACATTAAAATAAGTCTAAATACATAAAATATACACATTCAGTATCATTGCAACCGTAATAACGAGCACAACAAATTTATAGCGTATTTAGATGTATACGCTGTAAAGAATTAAACTAAAAATGCTTTCTTTCATTTATTAATATGAAGCACGTGGTATTATGAATTCTGAACCGCCATGTGCCTCACATTAATAGTAATCAACCCCATCATGTACCTCACACATTGTCCATGACTGAGAAACATAATGGGGTTAATTACTATTGTGAGGCACGTGGAGGTTCAAAATTCACCACCCTATGTGCCTCACATCAGAAAATAGAACTTTTTTTAAATTATTATTATTGTTGGCAAAGTATTGTTTTTGTATAGAGAACTGCAATACTAGACAAAGCATCGATATCGAAGTCCAAATTCTGGTATCGTGGCAACCCTAGTCAGGGGCTCCCTCTAGGAGCGGTATCCGCGGTCAGAGCGTCGGCAAAACTCTGGCCGTGGATTCCGCTCCAGGAGGGATCCCCTGACGTCTCTATCCATATATGGACAGTCACGTTAGGGGCTTAGAGATGCCAGAATCCCTGATCAGAGCGTTGGCAACGTTCTGGCTGGGGATAATGCTCCTGGAGGAAGTGACGTCAGGGTCTTTCTCGGGCTCAGTGCTGTGCCTGGGGAGTCCTCACCGAGTGGACAGTGAATGCTGAAGCAGGGAGCTGACTGTTCCTTGCTTAAGCATTGGTTTCCACTGTATCGGCGTCCTGAGGACGCAGATAAAGTTGACACCGAGACATGGAACCGGCTGCCCGGGACTGCGGGACACCGCACGAAGTCCAGGACTGTCCTGTTGAATCCAGGATGGTTGGGAGGGATGAGTGTGCCATAATACACAATCTGGGCATGTGGCTTTGCTGTGTGCAGAAGTCCTTAATTAACTAATTTTCCTGCATCAAGTGTTTTTACTCTTGGTGAAATAGATTTTCGCTTGAGGTTTTTATAGTTAAGACCGGATTATGCTGGAAAACATGGCTGGAATGAGGACTATAGTCATTGTCTGTTATGTATTCCAGACATAAAGGCCTCTTCTGCACACTGGTGTGTTTACACACTTAATTAGGCCTCTTTCAGACGAGTGTATTTTATATCAGTGTTCAATCTGTTTTTTTGCGGAACGCAAAACGAAGCTACTGTTAATGAGTCTATTCGTGTAGGTGTATAAAATATGCTGATGGTTTAAAAGTATACTCTACTTTCATCCATATTGCGGATTGAAAAACACCCATTGACGTCTATGGAGAGTGGTAAAAATATTGATATATCCGTATTTCGTCCATAGGGCATTTTGTATTTTATCTGTTTTTAAAAAAATCTGTCTCGTGTCATTCAATGATCTCCCTAGAAGACAGCCCATCAGTAAAATAGATCTGTAATACTGATGAAATACTACTACTACTACTACTACTACTACTACTACTACACCAACATATTCCGCAGTACTTTACCATTCAGAGGGAGCATATACAGACAATATCAAGCATTCTATAGTGACAAAATAATAGCAATTCAAACGAGGAATACTGATGCTAAATCATCTAGAATAAGTCCATAATATGGATCTGTATTGCGGACATTTAAAAATACACTCGTCTGAAAGAGGCCTAAGGCTATGTTCACACAAAGTTTTTTTACGCGGAAACCGCGCCACAAAATTAGTCAAAAACGGCCATAAAATGCCTCCCATTGATTTCAATGGGAGGCGGGGGCAGTTTTCTCCCACAAGCGGTAAAACCACCTCGCGGGAGAAAGGGCATGTCCCTTCTATCTTCGGGCGTTTATGCCTCTGACCTCCCATTGACATCAATGGGAAGCAGAGAAAGCGTATTTGGCGGCGTTTTATGCCCGTGGCGCTCAATGGCCGCGGGCGAAAAACGCAGTGAAAATCGGTGTGCAGGGAGAGGAAAATCTGCCTCAAACTTCCAAACGGAATTTTGAGGCACAAATTCCGCCTGCAAAAAACTCTGTGTGAACATAGCCCAATTTGGGCCATAAAAACAATTGGCGCTTGTTTGCTCCTTTCACAAGGTGGTATGATCCGGAATGTACGGGGACTAGCACTAGCAATCGTCCCCATGCGTTTCCATCATGTCTGCAGCACATCTCCCTTTTTACATCCGAGGGAGATATGCTGCAGACAAAGGTAATATTTTGTGCTGCATAAACTATATGATCAGCTGATAAAGGAGCTCGTTCATCGGCTGATCTTTGTCTTGTTTACATAGGGCAATGATCAGAAACGAGCCCTCATATGAAAGCTAGCTTGTCTGATCGTTGGCCAGTGTAAAAGGGGCTTTACTCTTGCTTTTAAACTGTAGGAGTAGTAAGCTAATAAACTACTTGAGGCCTGTATTTTCTGTAAACTTTGCTTTTCCTGAAGCACAGGGATTTCAGAGTAGCGTTGAGTTTGCATCTCACTTTAAAGAGGCTCTGTGACCACATCATAAGTGCCCTATCACCTACATAAGGAGATGGGCGCTATAATGTAGGTGATTGTAATGCATTTTATTTCGAAAAACGATCTATTTTTTGATTTTTAGCTTTATGCTAATGAGTTTCTTAATGCCCAAGTGGGCGTGTTTTACTTTAGACCAAGTGGGCGTTGTACAGAGGAGTGTATGACGCTGACCAATCGGCGTCATGCACTTCAATCCATTCATTTACACTGCACTAGCGATATAGTTATATCGTTATGTGCAGCTACATACACAAACACTAACATTACTGCAGTGTCCTGATAATGAATACACATCACTACCAGCCTGGACGTGATGTGTATTCAGAATCCTGACACTTCTGAATCTTTTCTGTGAGATTCCAGCAAGGCAAGCGTAATCTAGTTTGAAATGACAGGTTACATTGTAATCTCGCGAGATTACATTTGCCTTGCTGGGATCTCACAGAAAAGATTCAGAAGTGTCAGGATTCTCCAATACACATCACGTCCAGGCTGGTAGTGATGTATATTCATTATCAGGACACTACAGTAATGTTATAGTGTGTGTATGTAGCTGCACATAACGATATAACTATATTGCTAGTGCAGTGTAAATGAATGGAGAGAAGTGCATGACGCTGATGGGTCACTGATTGGTCAGCGTCATACACTCCTCTGTACAATGCCCACTTGGTCTAAAGTAAAACACGCCCCCTTGGGCATTAAGAAACTCATTAGCATAAAGCTAAAAATCACACAAAGTGGTTTAAAATAGATAGTTTTTCGAAATAAAAAGCATTACTGTCACCTACCTTACAGCGCCGATCTCCTTATGTAGGAGATAGGGCACTTATAATGTGGTGACAGAGCCTCTTTAATCCTTGCTTGTGAATGGGTCTCTTAGGCTGACATGAAATCCTCCTCACATGGTCTGGGTTGGCCTATTTCTGAATCAAGTGTTCTGTTTCCTCTCCCCTCATATGACTGCAGAACTAAACCCTGAATTATTTGTAACAAGATGTGTCTTTTTTATGGCTTAGTGCTTGAGGATTTTGTTTGCTCCACTTTACGAAGCATTGTACAAATTCCTTGGATTCTTTTACAATTGGAAAAAGCTATTTGCTGAACAAATCCAAGAAACTTGTAGTTAAAGCATCTAAAATACATCTGGTCAACATTTAAAGGTTAAAAAAATAATAAAACTAATGCTCAGCTTTTTAAAATATCTTAAACAATTTGCTATGGCAATGAGCAGAATTTTTTATGCACCACTGTGCTGTGATACTTGTTGCTCGGATCAGTACCCGTCACGTAAATCAACATATTAATAAAGTTACAAAATTTTTCTAGATTGTTTCATTATAACCCGACAAACGCACAGTGGGGCAGATTCACTACTTTGTCTGGAAAGTGACGTTAAATGCACCAAATTTCGGCACATTTTTGTGTGCACCTCACTAGTCACTTTTTAAGTGTTCAGATAAGGTAGCGTAGTGGGAATGGGTGTGTATTACTGGAAAGAAGCGTGGCTTAAGATGTGCCAATGTGCTAAAAAAAACTGCCACAAAATTTTGCCGTAAAATAAGCCAAATAGAAAATGGTATAAGGAAGAGTGTCTAACAGGTCAGGCAAAATGTGCCAAAATGATGATGGAGCATGCCCTACTGAGACAAGGCAGGCACAAAATGAGCCATATTTGTCAAAGTTTACACGATCAGACAGCATTAGTAGATGTGGGCCACTGTGAAGATATAGCAATGCATATGGCTTATTTTTCTATGGCTGGGAGGCAGCTTGATGTAGTTTCAAACCTGGATTTGGAAGGAAGACCAAGATGATGAATTCCAAGTGGAGGAGACCAGTTGTTGATGTAGCCCTGTGTTTTCTGTCAATGTTTAATTTAAAAAAATAAAAATAAAACAAAGCAAGCTTTCAGGAGCTTCTGTATCTAGACCTAATCCTTCACCATGACTCCGTTTAGCACATAGGCTGATTTTAAATATCGCCTCCAGCAGTTGTCACTTTTTTTAGCTCCCAGGTGGTACTCTTTCATTTCCACAAGTACTCTACAACCTGCGGCTCCCCAGTTATAGAACTACAACTCCCAGCATGCCCTAACTGCCTGCAGCTTTGTAACAGTCGGACACTGGTCTGCAGATTGTGATCTACAACAACTCTTGGCACAGTTCCCAGTTGGATTGCCCTTCAAAATGAGTTTCACTTCATTAGAACACATGATGAAAATTGCTGTTTAATAGGTGTCAAAGGGAACATGTCTAAACGTAAATGTGAATGCTGTTAATATGTAGTTTCTTAGGTTCCCAGTGCCATCATAGCTGAGACCCCAGTGTCCCTGTAGCGCAAGTATTGCAATAGTCCTAAATATTTATGCAACCTGTAAGACAGTATTTCTATTTGGGAGTCTACATCCTGGAATGTGGCTTACGCCAAGTAATCTTCAACTGAGATATGACTGTATTTAACTATTATACAAATTAATGACATATGGTATGGCTTCTTTTACCATGCAGAGCCTTTTCATAAGCCTTGCACTAAATCTTTGACAGTCCCTAGCAGTCATTAAGCAAGCCAGTCTAATTAAAGGATTACTTATCAGTTACAAGAAAATAAATTGCACGCTAAATCGTAAGCCACATCACTCATTGCCAGCAGCCTGCTGACTCTATATTCTCTTACTCTCGGCATATTCATTCTCCAAATGTTGCATAATATACTAGCTCTTAATGATATCATGTTGTTTTAGTTCTATAATTACAACTTTTACAGATATTAATTTTGAACAGCCTCTTTAGATGGCAGGTTATTACCATTGCTTGGATCTATTCCATGACGGTTGACAGATAAAAAGCCAATAAGACCTGTAATAGTTTTAGGTCTCTACATTGATATTTTCTTTAACTCTGTTATTGTCAAAAAGAGATTATTCATTTGTCAACTATAGCTAAGTGAAACAATAAACTTCAAGACATGCATTGGAAAGTATTCAAATACATGAACATTTTTTTTTGAGTGGGGAGCAATCTTTTTAATCATCCAGTAATTTATTCAGCAATAATTTCTATGTTTTAGTGTATTTGTTTGAATTTTGCCATTAAAGGGATTTCCTGGGATTTTAAAATAGACTTCACCTCTGGATAGGCCATCAATATTACACTGGTGGGGGTCCAACTCTTGGTATCCCATCCCATTGATCAGCTGTTTGAAGGGGCCATGGCTTGAATGGGACAGTGCTGCATAACCTTGCACAGCAACTATGTAGATAATGGTATGTGCAAGTATGAACAAAAATGATATCCATGTAAACCATTAAGAGGCTGCGGCGCTAATACGAACAGCTGATCGGTGGGGGGTACCGACAGTCGAACCCCTACCGATCTATAAATTGATAGACCACCAATTTTAAAATCCTGGGTAACCCCTGCTAGAGCTACATGCCTCGTGACCTGTAGAGTATAATTTTATTATAGATTTATATGACCAAGGCAGAGCTAGGGTCTCAAGTACCCGGGGCAAAGATTCAGTTTGGCGCCCCTCCCCCTTTCCTGACATCTCTTTCCCCCTCGCCATGTTTGTTTTCTCCACCAATCAATGAGGTGTCTTTTTTTTTCTCACTATTTTTTTCTTTCATGTAACGCAAGCATAAAGTCATTTGTACATTTTACAAACAATATAGTTATATATACAGCACCAGCACCAAGCTCATTACATCTATACAGCACCAGAACAAAGCTCATTACATCTATACAGCACCAGAACAAAGCTCATTACATATATACATTACAAAACGCTGAAACTTTTATTTTATGGTATATAATCCATTCCATTCCTGCATTAACTACATCTCTGCTGTACCTGCATCTAAAAACACAAACTTTTATTTTATGGTACTCTGCTTTCCTGTCTTCCTATATAGTCTAATGTTATCTCTAACTTTTGTCAAAGTGTTTCATTGTCAAGTTTTATGATCATCCAGACCAGCTAGTTTGGTTATTTCTGAATAGCTTTTCACCTCATGTGTCTAGTTGATTTGATTAATAGCTGAACGAGCTTAATTAGGCCCTAGATCTGAGCATCTACTCCCTATAATTTTAGATGTTGCATAAGGGGAAGGCACTCGTGCAGGGGGGCATGACGGCAGAAGTCATCTCTGTGTAAATGTCAGATTGTCAGTGTCCTGGCAGTTATACATGGCAGTTGGACTGGGTAAGTGACAGGTAATCTGCAAAAACAAACTAATACTTAGAATGTGTGCTAGATTCAATATTCTATCTGTTTACAAACAAAATACAAACAAACATGTTCACTACCGCACTCATCATTCTAGCTGCTTTTGATTTACAATCCTATTGCCCATTCAGGCCTTGGCAAAAATCAGTCCATCAGTCCCGCTCTCCTTGCCTCGCCCATGTACAGCTCCCATGCACTATTCACTTTCCTCAGTCACCTTAACCCATCTCATCCCACCGCTCAACATAAAAATCACTCACATAAATCACATAACCATCTGCTGTCTCCATCCATTCTCCTGCTACTAGCTGCAGGGGACATCTCTCCCAACTCTTGTCCTCCCTTTTCTTCTGCCAAGCTCAACCACTTACCTGCCACACACAGAAACCTTGCTAATCTTCTTACCATTCCTTGTATGTTTTTTCCTGTCTCTTTTAACTGTGCTCTCTGGAATTCTCGGTCCGTGTGCAACAAACTCACCTTTATTCATGACTTATTCATTTCTAACTCTCTCATCCTCCTGGCTCTTATGGAAACATGGCTACACCTCTCTGACACTGCTTCCCCTGCTGCTCTATCTTATGGTGGTCTCCAGTCCTCTCATGCCCCCAGACCTGAGAACAGGCAGGGTGGAGGAGTAGGGATACTTGTTTCCGTACACTGCACTTTTCAGGTCATTCCCTCGGTCCACTCACTCACATTTCCCTCTTTTGATGTCCACACCCTCAGACTCTTTCACCCTTTTCCCCTCCGAGTGGCAGTTGTCTACCGCCCCCCTGACTCACCCTGCCAATTCCTGGATCATTTTGCTGCCTGGCTTCCACAATTTCTATCCTCTGAAACACCCACTCTCATCATTGGTGACTTCAACATCCCCATTGATAACCCAATCTCCCCATCTGCCTCCCAGTTTCTATCTTTAACCTCATCCCTAGGTCTGTCACAACTTACTAACTCTCCTACACATGAAGACGGGCATTCACTTGACCTGGTCTTCTTCCGTCTCTGCTCAGTTTCTGACTCTATTAACTCTCCTCTCCCGCTGTCTGACCACAACCGTCTCTCCTTTACTATCAAATATTCTCTGCCTCCTCAGGTCATGCCTACGTATCAGATATACAGAACTCTACATGCCATTAACACTCAAACTCAGACAATCTACAGTCCTCATTGTCCCCTATCTCTTACTTCTCCTGTCCCAATCTGGCTGCCAAACTTTACAATAACACTCTCAAAAATGCATTGGATGTAGCAGCCCCCCTTACACTCCGAACCACCCGACAAAGACGACGACAACCCTGGCACACGCCTCAATCCCGCTTTCTTCAGCGGTGCTTGAGATGTGAGATGAGAACCACTGCGCATTTGGCTGCAGACTTCCTCCATTACAAATTTATGCTTAAAACTTACAACAATGCCCTTCACCATGCCAAACAAGCCTATTTCACTTCTCCTTTTAAACATGCCATTATAAACCCATTACTGAAAAACAACTCTTGACCCATCCAGCGCTGCTAACTACCGACTAGTCTCTAATCTGCCCTTCATCTCAACTCCTGGAACGCTTGGTCTACTCTCGCCTTATCCGCTATCTCTCTGCTATCTCCATTCATGACCCCTTACAATCTGGTTTCCGCACTCCACACACCACAGAAACTGCCCTTACTAAAGTCTCAAACGATCTCTTGGCAGCTAAATCGGACGGTAAATACTCTCTCCTGATTCTTCTGGATTTCTCTGCAGCTTTTGACACTGTACACCACAAACTCCTACTTAACAAACTCCACTCTATTGGCCTCAAGGATGCTGTGCTCTCTTGGTTTTCCTTCAATATCTCTGACCGCTCGTTCAGTGTGTCATTTGCTGGTTCTACTTCTTCTCCTCTTCCCCTTGCTATCGGGTTTCCTCAGGGATCAGTCGTAGGTCCGCTCCTCTTTTCTCTCTACACAGCCCCTATTGGACAAACCATCAGCAGATTTGGCTTCCAGTACCATCCCTACGCTGATAAAAAAAAAGAATGCCTGCAGGCAAACAAACCCCTTTTCATTAGCCCCGTGTACCCTTGAGGACGCTACTTGTTAGCGAAACGTGTCGTAATCACTGCCACATTACTTAAACAATCTAACTTAGAATTGCTACCCATGACGAATGTAATGTCTGTTGACACAGCGCTGCATTTGTATCAGCTGATTACATTCATGTCCGGCTCTTGGCAGTGTAAATTTTACTAATCATATGTGGTCTGTCTTGTTCTGCTATACGTAGCACAATAAAATATTGTTCATATTTTTGGGTAGTTGGAAAAAGGGGTTTGTTTGCCTGCAGGCATTCTTTTTGTTTATTGTGTATTATACCTGCCAACTACCCAGGGTCTCTATTTAGTTTTTGTCCTAAATGCCTACGCTGATGACACACAATTATACGACTCTTCCCATAACATCACCTCTGCTCGAATACAAAACACCAGTGATTGTCTGTCCGCTGTCTCTAACATCATGTCCTCTCTATCTGAAACTGAATCTTTCTAAAACTAAGCTCCTTGTGTTCCCACCATCTACTAACCGCCCTAAACCTGATGTCGCCATCTCAGTGTGTGGCACTATCATAACTCCTAAGCAGCACGCCTGCTGTCTCGGGTTTATTTTTGAACTCTGAATGTGAGGAGTAAAGGAAAGATCTCTTTCACGCTCCTGTCATTTTTACCTCAAAAACATCTCCAGAATCCGCCCTTTTCTTACGGAGGAAACCGCCAAAACTCTCATTGTTGCTCTGATTCACTCTCGTTTTGATTTACTGTAACTCATTACTAGTAGTCTTCCTCTCACTAAACTCTCCCTCTCCAATCTATCCTCAATGCAGCAGCCAGGCTCATATTTATGACCAACTGCTGCACCAACGCCTCTAATCTTTGCCAGTCACTGCACTGGTTGCCCATCCCCTTAAGAATAAAATTCAAGGTTATTACTCTTACCCACAAAGCTCTCCACAGTGCTGCACCTCCTCCCTCATCTCTGTCTACCACCCTACTCGGGCTCTACGTTCTGCCAACGACCTTAGATTAAAATCCTCCATAATCCGAACCTCCCACTCCCGTCCAAGATTTTTCTCGTGCTGCACCAGTCTTCTGGATATGCTACCCCAGACAATCAGATTAATTCCCAATATCCACAGTTTTAAACGTGCCCTAAAAACACCTCTATTTAGACAGGCCTATCTCATTCCCTAATCTGACTCCTTTCCATGGCCCCCGTTTTAGATTAGTCATCAGAATAAGATTGCCTCACACTCCTCTTCATGTCCGTCATACACGAATACTGGCTGGTGACCGGCTCATGCAGCTTTGTGTACCACCCATATGTATAAAAAAATGGCTGGACCATTGTACAGAACAAACACGGTCTCCCTTATTTCCTCATAGATTGTAAGCTCTTGCGAGCAGGGTCCTCACTCCTCCGGTTTGAATTGTAAATTAAGTTTGTCACTGTAATGTCTGATGATTGTTTCATGTTCCCTCTAAATTATAGAGTGCTGCGTAATATGTTGGCACTATATATAAATAAAGATTATTTATTATATACAGCACCAGAACAAAGCTCATTACATATATACAGCGCCAGATCCAAGCTCATTAAATATACACAGCGCCAGAACCAAGCTCAGTGCATAAATACAACACCAGCACAAATTCAGCTTAATTTAGTGCAACCCCTGCCGTATAGGTTTACAATAAATTGTATACATCTCCCAACATGACTCGAACTATGGTAAGGATATGCTGGGAGATGCTGTTTTACAAAAAAAACAATCATACCACCCATCTCGCTGCAGATCATACAGTGACTACAGTGCTGATTAGAGGCAGAATAAACATTTACATTAAGTGACTCACAGGTGACGACAGATTCTAGTTCTTTTTCTCTCTTCTTCGCCATCTGTTCCAGACCTTTATGATGACTTCTCCCGGCCACAGCCCATTTCTGCAGTTTGCCACTCAGATGTCTTCAGTTTCTCACTTTCCAAACATTTCTGCATCTATAAACAAAAGATAAAGTTCTCATGGTGCCAGACACTGTGCCCCTAAATATAATAGCACCATACACTGTGTTCCACACACACCGTGCCCCCTGCAGATAGTGCCCCCCACCGAGCCCCCCCCCTGTCACTGGTGCCCTGCATAGATCCCCTTGTAGATAGTGACCTCCATAGTGCCCACATGTAGCCATCGCTGTAGATAGTGCCCTACATATAGCCACCTGTGTAGATGGTGCCCCCTGTAGATAGTGCTACACATGTAACCCACGCCTGTATATAGCCCCCCATAGATATAGCCCACCCCTGTAGATAGTGCCTCACCTATAGCTCCCCTATAGTGCTCAACATACAGCCCACCCCTGTATATAGTGCCTCACCTATAGCTCCCCTATAGTGCTCCACATAGAGCCCACCCATGTATTTACACCCCCCCAGTAGATCACGCCGACCTCTGTACATAGAGCCCCCCTGTAGGTAATATCACTCACATTAGGATGAAAAAAAACAACTTTTATATACTCACCTTAATCCCGTTTTCGCGCCGTCCGTTGGCAATGCAGACCTGCTCTCTTCTGAGCAGGTCTGCTGGGGTCGAACGGCGCAATGACGTCGTTGAAAAGCGCTGATTGATGGGGCAAGTCATTCTGCCCTGCCAATCAGCGCCTTTCATAGACTCAAGCGGTGCGATGACGTCATTGCGCCACTTGCGTCTATGAAAGGTGCTGATTGGCAATGCAGTATGACTTTCCCTGTCAATCGACACCTTTCAACGACACAAACGTTGGGTCGTTGAAATGCGCTGAATAGCCGGGCACAGAACGTACCCGGCCATTCGTTGCCTATAGTGCAGGAGGGGGTGGCGGCGGTTGGTTTCTGTGGCGCCGCTGCCCCCTCAGAGGCAGCAGGCCGCTGTAATGGACGGTGCGGCCCTCGCGCCTCCACCTTCCCTTTTAGTTGCGCTCGGGGCACATGCCCCAGCTGCCCCGTAGCTACGCCCCTGTATAGGATGTCTACCAAAATGGCATGCTTATGTGTATGGCGCCTCAATGTGCCCCAGTGTGCCACCCAATTACAAAGGCTTTTAAAGCTCCTGGGCCCTCAATGCAAAATCTGAGGCCGGGTCCCCCCACCTACCATGTGCCATTTTATAATACTTGTGTCTTCCTATGTGGCAGAGGGGCCTTTCCCTCACTCAAGTACCTGGGTCGGGTGTGACTGTTACATTTGCACCCCTGTAGCTCTACGCCTTTGGTCGTATGATGCCTCTGTGTCCTGCCATATTCTACCCTAGACGCAATTGTACAGAAGAGGACCTACTGCGGCATACGATGATGGTTTACTCATGGAGCTTGTAAAAAGAACATCTCTGTGTAAATTTGGAGGAACATAGTGGTATACTATGGGTGCATGGAATTCATCGTGCAGCGTATTAGACCTAAACAATCCATAATAGATCCACCTGTGCCCCAGAAGTGCTCAAACTTTGTATCTTAGATGCAACTGCTTTTTTACATTTATGATCCAAACAATGTTACAAATGTAAAATATATTCTTTTGGTGTGATGAATAGTTTTTCAAAATGTAGAGCAGCTTCAAGTGATTTAGAAAGTGTTCTTGGACCCCAGATATGGAGGATAGATTGTTTTATCCTCTGATAATTTTACCTTGTTCTCACTTTTCCTTGCTCGGGCTGTGCTCTAAGCAGCAGCTGAGTTTTATCTACACAAGTTACAAGGTGATATTTTTCATGTCGGCCAGAAAATAACAGCTCTGCTCACATGTAAACACAAAACCACAAAACTAAACTGAAGAGATTTGTGTTTTACCAAATACTGTAGAAAGGATTATTTTATTTTATTCTAAGACCTTAAATAAACACCCTTATTGTATATACAAAAAAAAAAAAGAAAAAGTGATAGTGAGCTGTGCAAAAAGTGGGAGGCTGTATGGATAGGAGAAAAATACCTTTCTGCTTACATAAACGCTGGACACATCTGCAATATTTATGGAATAATTGCATGTCCGCTGATAAGTGGAATATAATTTGTTTTCCTTTTCTTGAGACTGTAATCAGGTTTAATTGTTGTATAATGAAAAGTTTTAAATTAGGCGAGACCAAAGGCGAGGCCAAAGATCGCTGTGAATGCCTGCCTGCATCGCAGGTAATGCAAGTCAATGTGGCAGTGTTGCGACCTTCGGGTGCATGACAGTAGCGAAAAATAGAGCAGGTTTGTGCCGAGGTTGCAGCAGTCTATGGGTTGTTGTCTGGACACATTGAGCAGGTTTGGATTTTTTGCGACTGTCGCGCCACAGTCGTTGCAACCCATGAGTCGCAATGCGGCCACATTAACTTTCATTAAGCAACGCAGGGAGAGACGACAGGCGATTTTTGGCCGCCTGACCTATTTTTGTGGCCAAAGTCGCTGTGTAGCCGTAGCCTAATTCTAATATTTTGAGGCTGAAGCCATAACCGTTGAGGGCTGTTTTAACATTTTAATTTTTTTTATGCGTTTTTTTAATTTTATTTTTGTTGGTATGTTCACACGGCCTATTTTTGGCCGTTTTTCTGGCCAAAAAAGCCCGAAAAAATCGGAAGCAGAATGCCTCCAAACATCTGCCCATTGATTTCAATGGGAAAACTGCGTTCTGCTCCGACGGAGCGTTTTTCGGGGCGTTTTTTAACACGTAAAAAAACAGCTGCAAAAAAAGTGCAGGTCACTTCTTGGGACGTTTTTGGAGCCGTTTTTCATTGACTCTATCGAAAAAAGCTCCAAATATGGCCGCGAAAATCGCGAGTGGCTTAAATGTCTAAAAATCAGGAGCTATTTTCCCTTAGGCCTCATTCACACGGCAGGGTTTCCCGGCCGGGTGCCGGCCGTTCATAAATCGGCCGGCACCCGGCTGCATTAGGAATAATAGACCCCTAATGGGGCTATTCACACGACCGATTTTTTGACGGCCGGGAAAACTGGCCTTCAAAAAATAGGACATGCTCTATCTTCGCCCGGGTACCCGGCCACCTGGCTCCCATAGAAGTCTATGGGGCCGGGTAATACACGGCCATCACCGGAATGTGTCCCGAGTGATGGCTGGGTTTTCCGGAGCTTGCGCTCTATCGCCTCCTCCTCACAGCGCAGAGTGCATGTGAGGAGGAGGAGTTGATGCCATTCTGACGAATGGCATCGCTATACACTGTGTGGCAGGGCCGGGGTGTACAGCAGGTGGAAGGGAGCGCTGCGCTGGCTACCTTCCCCTGCTTGAAAAGCACCCTGGCCCGGCGACACATTCGATGGCGCCGCTAGCAGCTGCAGCTGCTGCTGCTGCTGCGGCTGCTACTACTGTAGCGACGCCACTATAGCAGAGCAGGGAGGTATCTCCCCGCTCTGCTATGTGCTAGCCGCACTTTAGCTCCTTGAAGGAGCGGAATCCCCGTGTGTTCGGGGATTCTGCTCCTGGACAGAGCGCTTGATGTCTCTGTCCATATCTGGGCAGTGACATCAGGGGAAACTCCTGAAGCGGAATCCCCGAACACATGGGGATTCCCCTTCAGGAGTTGCCGCTGATGTCACTGTCCAGATCTGCCCGGCCCGGCACGGATGCAAAACTTAATGCAAACCGGCCGGGCAAAATGGCCGATTTTACCGGCCGACACTCGGGCTCGGGAACGACCCAGTCGTGTGAATCCCGCCTTAAACAGCTCCGTATTTTCAGACTTTTTTAGTCTAGCGTGTAAACATACCCTTGGTGTGGCCAGATTAATATCTATATATAGTGAAATACAAAATCACAGTTGTATGCAGGTCATTTTAATTTGTGCCATTTTTTATTGTTTTTTTTTTTTTGTTTTTTTTATAGTCCGTGGCATTTTTTTTCAAAACCCAGCATCCTCAGGGTATCATGTTTTTTTTCTTCCGACCTTTTTTTTTCCCCATAGGCTACCCTATAGGACTTTAAAAACGGCAGAAAAAAAGTGTGTAAAAAAAAATTACTAAATAATAAAGCCATCAAAACTATGCTAAAAACGCTGTTACGAAGTACTCTCTTCCAAACCAGAGCAGAGAGCCACCGCAAATATCGGTTCTTGCTCTGGCATACCCGACTTGTTCATGTACAGTATTTCACGGTTGGCTATTGATCTGAATGGCTGACATGTCTACATTTCCTCTGCATCTTTGGGCTTCACTTGCAGCCCATTTCAACCATACAAAGATATAAGAAATAAAAAACTGAAGAGTTTTTTTTTAAGAATGGTATTACTCAAGGACTTTTTTTTAATGGTAGGGATGTTCTCTTGACACTGGCATTAATATAAGAAAGTTAACTGTCCAATGCTCCTATTATCTGTTGAGTACCTTGTGTAATAAGCCTCTGTTCCAATAAAAGGAAGCCGTGCAGTCTGTTCTCTTCTTTTAAGTTGTGTCATGCATCTCAAAGTGGATTTTTAGCTGCCACACACAATGGCCAGCTCAGGCATAAAAATAGTTCTAGGAAACTTCGGCTTTGTTGTTTCTTAATCCAAAGCCAGGAGTGGATGCTAAAGGGAACACTAACTGCAATGCATGAACATGGCCTAAAAGTTTCAACCACAAACATGGCAAAACTAAAAATATCTGATATATTTTCAATCTGGGTAATTGAGGAAATCAACATTGGGGAAATGAAATTCCTTGTGGCTGCTCTCCTGATACAAGTTCAAACTGTTCCCATTAAGAATCCGTTTTACCCAATAGTGTGCAAAATCATCAGATTGTGCTCACCCTTCATGACAGATGTCTTCTTCGCCTGACCGAATAATATTACGTGGAACATTTTTGTGTCAGGCAGGAATATCTTTGGTCCTGGTGTCCATTGCCAATTTAATTGACTGCTATGGCAGGACTGACGCAGCTTAATACATAATTGTACAATAGAAAACCCTTGGTTGCCCCTACTAAAGTCCATATGGAAAACGAACGTTTCAATGCGTTGAATTCAAATGGAGCACTGATTAGAGAAACTGGAGCAGAAGAGCTTCAAGCATTTTAGACCTGTAACCTCATATAACCTTTTTATATAACACAGCCGATAACAAAAAATCCATATGTCCATATATCTGAATTAAATTAATGATTGACCATGTAATGCATGGACGGCTGAGCACCCCAGAGCAGGAGATGCACGCTAGCTGATGAACTCAAACAAGCGTTCTGTACCCTGATCGCATATTTTATGCGGTTCTAAAATCCTGCAGAAAACCAAGAGGGTGAATATTGTATAGTATATAATAGACCAGAGGTTAGTAAAAAAAACAAAAACCCATAAGTGCTAGTGTAAGTAGGGGAAGCATCTAGAACTACCCCACTTAAAAAGTTAGCCATCATGTTAAAGCAAAATACAAGGAATAATCTTATAGTTTTTGCTGGTCGCATGAGCAACGGACCGGTCAGGTGTCACGGGTAGAGGAAAGTAAGGGACCTCAATAATTCCCTATTGAGCCTGTACTGCCTGACAATTTAGGGTGAGCGACCATTCACGGATGACCCAACCAGTAACCTTGATCCATCAGAAGAAAAAAAAGCCATGTACACTTAGCCCTATTTCCTTGTCCTGATACGCTACCTCCAGACCTTGTTTACTGGATTCATCAGGGGGTCCAGGGGAAATTAGGCATATTCCAAGAGGGGAGCTTAGCGTCTAGCTCCTAGACCTAACTGGCTGTGATCTGCGTATGGCACGATCAACAGTAGGCCTTGCATGTGGTCTATTACATGCACCGGTTCGCTTCACAATGCCACAGCCAGATGTTAGCTGAAAGTCCATGCTAAAATATTGAACACAATGTAAACGTGGCTTTTTTTTATTTTTTTTTATGGTTCGGTGGCAATTTGTTTTTCAAAATTGCAGCACTTGTTGCTTTTAGTCTCTCTTTTTTTTTTTTTTTTTAAAACATTTTTTCTTTATTAAAAAGGTCTATCCGTGAGTTTGCTGCAACTTTCTAAATACTTTTTATTACAGAAGTAATCACTTACTGTTCCCAGTGAGTCGTTCTCTGTCAAGTTAAAAATTGTATTCAGCATTTATTTATGTTTCAGGAAAAGCTGGGTAGTTTGGCTGCCATTACACATCCCCTAGTGCAAGGGTTTCAAACACGTGGCCCGAGGGCCAGCACCTGAGGCTGTCATCTGCGGCCCACGGGACACAGCCGCTAGCATAGGCTCTGCTCCTGGACTCTGTGCAGTCCCCTGACATCGCTGTCTATATATGTACAGCAATGTCTGGGGCTTCCCCAGAGCACTAGTATAGGCTCTGCTCTGGGACTCTGGGGAAGCCTCTGACATAACTGTCCGTACATCTACAGTGATGTCAGGGGCTTCCCCAGAGCCGGAGTCCCAGAGCGGTAGCGCTCTGCCTGGGACTCTGGCTCTGGGGTTTCCCCTGACATCACTGTGCATATATGGACAGTGATGTCAGGAGCAGAGCTGGAGACCCAGGAAGGGCACTACTAGCGCCCTGCCTGGAACTCCAGCTCTGGGGTTGCCCCTGACTGTCCATATATGGAAAGTGATGCCAGGAGCAGAGCTGGAATCCCAGGCAGAGTGCTAGAAGCGGCTCTGCTCCGGGACTCCAGCTCTGGGTAAGCCCCTGACATCACTGTCCATATATGGACACTGATGTCAGTGGCTTTCCCAGAGTTCCGGAGCAGAGCCTATACTAGTGCTCTGCTCTGGGACACCGGCTCTGGGGTTGCCCCTGACATTACATTCCAGTTCAGGAGGATCCCCACTCCTAGAGTGAGCCCCAATGGAGTGATCTACTGGGGCAGGGTGTTGCACTATCTACAAGGTGTGTGTGTGTGGCAGCATCTACACGGGGCCCTGTCGCAGCATCTACAGGAGGCCCTGTCGCAGCATCTAAAAAGGGGCTGCCCAATCTTGGCATTCGTGTATCTGCCAACTGAGCCGCCGGACTGCATTTAGCGACGCTTAAAATAAGCACATGGAGAAAACTCGCACATTTCCGTCAAGTAAAACCTTTCGGTATTAATATAGTAATGTATTATTTTAGTAATGTTGTATTATAGTAATGTAGTATTGGTATAGTAGTTCAAATAACGAATTGGTTACAATAATTTTGGATTGTATCAAATTTGAAAGTAATGTGGCCGGTCAACTTCATATTTTTTTTTTCTATATGTTGCCCACTTTCCCGGCCAAGTTTGAGACCCCGGCCCTAGCGGATATCGTTCCTCTTTCCTAGAATCCTGAATAGCAAATCTGTGATGTTCGTGAAGCACATTTTTAATGGTCTATGGACACAAGTGAAAAAAGTAGACTTGGTATATGAATGGTAACTTTTTATTACATTTTTCTCCCACAAACTTTAATTACACCATTATATCCCAGAGAATGGCAGATGTGACATTGCAGCCTGTCAGTAATACAAGTCCATACAGTATGTTACACTGTATTGATCTGTTAAGTGGATGTACAATGTAGTTTGTGTACTTGGGTTTATTGCTTCAGTTAGTGTCAGTCTTTTCCCCTTGGAACCATTGATTTAATTAATAGTCTGCAAAACTGTCCATCCCTGTGGGAGAAATATGTAGATGTTCACGGAGCGGCTAGGATACAAGTGTAACAAACTATTCCCCACATTCATTACTTACATCTACTATGTTGCAATTTTATCTTTGTAGAGGTGAGGGGATAAAATCCTAAAATTAACTATAACCCTATGGCAACTGCTGCGCTTGGGAATTTTTAAGGAAACCGTTTCAATGGCCTAGTCAAATCCCCATAGCAAACAGTGACCGTTTTTCCGATTTGTATCGCAAAACTAAGGCCCCCATGCACACGAACGTGGTTTTGCGGCCGCAATTCCCCCGAAAATCCACGGGAGAATTGCGGCTCCATTCATTCCTATGGGGCCATGCACATGACCGTGGTTTTCACGGTCCGTGCATTGCCCCGGAGCCCGGACTGCAGAAAACAGGCAAGCCTCATTACGGCCGTGTTCTGCGGTCCGGACTCTTTGAAAATAATAGCCGCGGCCATGTGCACAGCACGATTTGCGTGCGGCTCCCGGCTTTCACTCCGTGGCCGGCCGACGCGGAAATCGCGACCGTGCACATGGCTACGGTCATGTGCATGAAGCCTAAGGCCCCATGAACACGACCATGTTTGGTCCGTGATATACGGTGCGCATGTCCCAGACCGAACACAGTGCAGGGAGCCAGGCTCCCAGCATTATACTTATCTATGACGCTAGGTGTCACTGCCTCGCTGCGGGACAACTGTCCCGTACTGTAATCATGTTTTCAGTACGGGACAGTAGTTCCGCAGACAGGCAGTGACACCTAGCGTCACAGTTAGGGTATGTTCACACGTACACGTCCGTAACGGCTGAAATTACGGTGCTGCTTTCAGGAGAAAACTGCACCGTAATTTCAGCCGTAATGGCATGTGCAGGCGTCTTTTGCTGCGTCCATTACGGACGTAATTGGAGCTGTTTTTCCATGGAGGGAAAACTGCTCCAATTACGTCTCAAGAAGTGACAGGCACTTCTTTGACGCCGGCGTCTTTTTTACGCACCGTCTTTTGACAGCGGCGCGTAAAAAAAACGACCGTCGGCACAGTACATCGTAAAACCCATTCAAATGAATGGGCAGATGTTTGCTGCCGTATTTTCGGACGTAATTCGGGGCTAAATAGAACCGGACTGGTCCGTAATTGCCGACCGCAATTACAGAGTTTTTTTTATGGATGTGTGCATGCGGCCTAAGGCAGTAATATTGCAAATCTGTTCATTTAATAAGGGAATTATGTGTGTATATAAAGATATTGAAGTTGGACCGCATACTGTTTTGTTGATATGGTGATATTGAAACACCCGATATTGCATGGTATGTTGTAACTCCGCCTCCTACTGTCCTGCTCCTCCCCCTGTTTACTGCTACCCTGTAGTTTGCTGCTTTCTTGGAGCTTAATCCTGTGACTCCTACCTCCGGTGGCTACTGCAGACCCCAGTATATAAATAGGAAGATGCTGTCAAATACTATGTAGTACATCGAATGAATACAATAATATATAGACACTATCTTTTCTAAATATAAATACGGCATAATCTAATACGGTCTCTATTAGTGTAAAAATATTGGAGGGGGATGATCACAAATTAATAAAAAATGTAATTAAAATATATGATGTAAAAATATCACCCTTAGGCCGAATTCAGACGACTAGTACACGTCCGTTTAAACAACGGCTGTCACACGGACGCATGTATTTCAATGGGGCCGTTTTACCCGGCCGTTGTTTCAACTGACTGTGAGGGGTCCGTTGAAAAATAGAATGTGTCCTATTTTCTTCTGTTTTCACGGATCCCTCGATAGACTCAAGACTATGGAGATCTGTGACTATCGGACCAGTACGGGTGCAATTTGGACGTAAAAAACTGCAGTTTTTCATGTCCGAGTTTGCACTCGTTCGTGTGAATCGTTCTTTAGAGTCTGATGTACCCGGGTCCATGCTGAATTCTGTGCAGAAATATGACCGTTATTGTCGTTCTGTCTTCAAGGCCCCATGTTTATCACAAGCTGCTTTACTGTACCTCTACTTTAATAGGGAAGCATTACAGGAAGGCAGACTGTTGGGGCCCAAGAGACGTAAGGGCGGATTCAGTACAGTCACAGAAACCAGTTCTGGATCTATGTAAAACCTATCAATGTTCTGATGCTTGAAACCTATTCAATGAATTCTCATAGGTCTTCTGGTATATGTCTCTAATACTAAGGCTGCATTCACATTGCCTAATGTGAAGAAAAATGTCAAGGCTTATAGGGCTATTCCAGCCTTCAGCGTTTTTCAGCTAAACACTGGATAGGAGGAAAATGCTAGATCGGTGGGGTACCGACTGCTGGGGCCCCCACTGATTCCCCCCAACCGCAAGTCGGCAGCTAAGAGGAGTTTGAATGGAGCGGAGTCTGGACATGTGAAGTGCGGCTCCATTCAAAGTCTATGGAATTCTGTAGTAAATTTAAAAAAAATAAATTCCATATAAATGCCATATCTAACTCACATTGCAGTATTTGCATTGACTGTACACTATGTAGGATCTATACATCTAATATAAGGGATGTATTTGTATATTAGGATAGTTCTGGCTATAGTTATTAAATTTATTGTATGGTTTATTATGCTATACCATTACATCAGCACTGCCCCTTTAAATTACTGCTGTTCTCTATTCTGTCAGAGGAACCTATGGGGCCCAACTCCTACATATGGGCCCATCTGTAATTGTGACCTCTGCACCTCCTCCTTTTTTAGTCCCTTTTGTATGGGGTATGCAAATGCTCATTAATCAGCTGATTGTTTCATTTATGCAGCATTAAATATTATCGTTGTCGTTAGCACATCTCCCTCTGTAAACAACGATGTGCTGCCGACATGATGGAAATGTATTAGGACGAGCGATTGTACTGACAATACATAAACCAGCATTGCTCCTTGTGAACGGGGCAAACAAGTGCCGATCAAGGTAGTGTTTTTGTTGATCACACTTGTTTTCACGGCCCATATTGAGCCGTGTATTCAGACCATTATCCTCTGGTCTAGGCTTAACGTTCCTTTTTTGTTAGAAAGGTTGGTCTCCTAATGATAAACAGATTATTGGTTGTCCCCCAGTGATCAGCTGTAATCTGTGGGGAAAGTGTTACAGTTCCCTGCAGTGTCGCTACAGAAGAAATAAAGAATTACACGGTTCCCATTGAACTCAATGGGCTCCCACTAGTACAATACTTTTAAAATTAGTCCTCTAAGGCGCTGTTCACATCTGAGTTGCAGATTCCGTCAAATAAAACTGCAACTTTTCCCATCAAAATTACGGACACTTTGGCAAACCTGGCAATCACCATTGTAAGTAATTGGGGTATGTCCAGCATCACTGGTATCTGTTGTGCAACAAGTCCCTCGCTGCATTGTGGTTTCCGTCATAAACTGAGAAGTAACGACACATTGTGAACAGAGCCTAAACCAGACAACACTTTTAAATCAACACCAGGTCGGACCTGGCATTATCTGCCACTTTCCTACGCAGAAAATGGATGGAAAATGTTAGTCATACAAAAAAAAGTTACTCCAGAAAATTGGCGTAAATACATTAATAAATCTGCCCCATGGCATCCAGAAGCAAATATCAACAATGCAGCTATATTATGAGTTTATGCCACTGTTAAACCCCTCTCAGGGCATTTCAGACAATGTTTTCTGCATGACCCAAGTTTATGAGATTTTATCTTGCCAAATTTATTTCGCTTCACCAAGTACTGAATTAATTAGTTGTGATTTATGTTAGACGCTTATTTTGTAGCCGTGTACATAGGGTAATATTTACTGACAACCCAGCCTGTCCCGGCTTGCACACACCACAATTTTATATTCAGTACAGGCAAGTTAACTGGATTCTAATATTATGGGATAAATCGGAAAGGAATTTTGTGTTAAATTACGGTAGTCAAAACGTATACATTTCTGAAGCATTCCTGAAAACTATAGATGCTCCATAACATCCGATAACAAAAAACTTTTTAGCAGAAATTATAATCCTCTCTATCATCAAATTGCGACTTTTATAGCTTGACTTACAATACTCCATGTATCATGGGTAGGCCAAAAGAACCTCCTTACTACTCATATACTTCCTCAAGTGTTATATTTGCTTCAATCACTTCCATAAGATGTCCCGAAATATTATTTTTTTAAGCTTAGACGTCTGTTTACAGCATTCATATGGAAGAATCAAAAACCTAGATTCGTTTATAACTTACTCACTAGGAAAAAAACTCACTGGAGGGATATCCTTACCTGACTTACCCACGTATTACAGGGCTATACACAATTGTGTAGATGGCCCCAATTGGCAAACACAAAGGTTACATTACCACATGTGGATATCGAACACCACCTGATGGGGGACAGTTTAGCCTCTTACCTCTGGGTTAAAGCGCCATTACCTCCCAAATCATTGATTGTAAGTGACCTCACTAGAGGACTTCTTAAAGTATGTCAATCTTCACCAGCTCTTAATATATGGAATGATAAAGTTTCTGTGTTAGCCCCACTTTCCATACTCGTTACATGAATAGGAAATCTATGCAGATTCCAGAAACATGGATACAATTGAAGCATACCAATGTAGCCAGGATTTTTGGCACTCAGGCCGCATGTAGTTTACCACAGTTACATGATGGATTGCATTTAACTCAACCCGCGTCCATACAGATTTTTGATTTCTCACGTACATGCCGGGGGTTTCTGAATACTTCTGACACACAAAAAGGAGAATAGACGTGGTTGGAAACGTATACATTACATACTACCACACCTAAGAAGTCTCTCTCAAGTATATTCGGGTTTGTTCTCTAGCTCACTTTTTGTGACCCCAAATAATTTGATGGCTTGAAGGGGAATTGCAGAGTTTTTTCCTCAGAGGAGGTTTCCTGTATTCTTAGACATTCACATGGCTTTTCTAGATGTGTGCGTATACAGGAAAACTCTTATAAGATCCTCACACGTTGGTATAAAACTCCAGAATTTTTATTCAAATTTCACCTTTCCCATACATCTCTCTGCTGGAGGTGTGAAAGGGAAATAGGTAATATCTCTCATATTTGGTGGTCTTGTTCACGAATTCAATCATTTTGGCAACAGGTTGATCGTCTCATAACGGAAGTGAGCTTAAGTGTCTTTCTCTATTACAAGGGAATTGGTCTTATTATGGTCGCCCACGATCGATTTTCGACCCTCATATAGCAATCTTCCCACTTATCTAATTGTAGTAGCCAAATTGTTAATAACAAAATGGAGGGATCACAACCCACAATGGACCACCTGATTTCCAAAATGCATTAATTATGTAGGTTGGAAGAATTAGCAGCATGGGAAAATAAAAATAGACATCCCTTTTTGCAGGTTTGGCAGCCTTGGTTGGACTACTGGAACAGGACTCAAGTCTTCGTTCCCAATACCTAAGGATGATATATACACTAGGGTGGGTCATGTTTGGGACTTGTCATTTGTGAATTCTGATGATACATGTGTGTACTGCTCTGGACATGTAATTATCTTTGCATGATTTAAAAGCTTTTCATCCATTTCACGACCGATAATTGTCATTGTTTTTATATGCTTTGGTTATATTTTGATTTAGCTCACGTGGCATGCTTTATGTATGTACATCTACATGAGGATTACAGAATGTATTTTTATGTCATATTTACTTGATAATATGTGGGCGCAGGGTAAATTCATTAGTGGATATGTGAAGGGAGGTTATTGCTCTCTAGCTTAATAATGCCTATAGTCATGTATATTTTGCACTATTTCACTTGTTATTTACAAATGTCATTGACACTGATTTTCTGTTATTCTGTAAAAAAAAATTGTATGTTCAAAGCTTTTGAATAAAAAAAAAAGTTTATGCAAAAAAAACAAAACGTATACATTCCTTGTGAAAAGCAGCCTGGTATAGTTTTTGTGTTGAGGCTACAGGAATATGTGCATATAAGTCTGCTGGTTATAGTAGTGCTCAATAGGTTTCTACAAAGTTAACACCACAGCTCTGGGGGGCAGTTTAGCGCTTAGCTGCTACTTAATACGTTCTCCCTTATTTTGGCTGCTATTTAGCTTTTTTCCATTTAGTGCACAGCAATAATCAGTGACTCTCTTGCTTAGTCGCCTCTGTCACCGATTAGAGCAGGGGTAAGCAACCGACTGGCTCCAGCTTTTGTGAAACTACAATACCCATTATACCCCGACAGCCTTTACCTGGAATAATAAGGCCTTTGGCTGTCAGCACATTCTGGGAGTTGTAGTTTTACAACCGCTGGAATGCCGAAGGTTTCGGCGTTCTGCACGAGAGTTACAAAATCACCTCCGGTCTCACTTTTGATGTCTATCAGGTTGTTTCCACTCTCCTTTTTTACCCTTCCTTAACACCCATTTAGATGCCCAAATTACGGTTGCATTACCCAGACCTCCCATGGTTCTACTAAACCGAGCTTAGATCACCGTAGTACCACGGGAGGTCTGGGTATTATACCCGTAATTCGGGGCAACCCTATTGTGTAACCATATGCCCACTGTTGCGCCACTGCCCGAAACCTCCCACTAATTCAGAGCATGGTGTGCTGACTGATTATAAATTACAGACAACTAAACTATAAAGTATATGGCACAAATACTGGGGAGATTAAGCCTTGGTAATGATGGATCTTACGGTTTCCCTTTAGGGTACACCCATTTAGCGGACTTTTCCACCGTGAAATCCGCGCGTGTTACAGCACTAGGTAAGAATGGGTTATTAGGCTATGAATGTAATCAAGGGAATCTCTAATTACTGACCGCAAGCAAGGGCTTGGAAATGGCGAGTTGAGCAAAATAAACTTGAGTTTTCATTACTAATGATTTAAGCTTTGCTTTTACAAGACTTGGCAACTCCATTAATGGCTGCATATGGCACATACTAAAAGTGTCACTAGGAGTATATAATAGTTGCCAACATTTGAGCATTTTTCCAGGGAGACTTATGGTGTGGCTTCGTTGGTGGGTGTGTCCTATGGGGGTGTAGCTTATATGGTGGGTGTGGTTAATGGGGGCATGGCTTTCTTCCAAGAATTTCTGCATGCAAATAAACGAACAAAAAAATCGTCACTATTTTAGCTGACCAGTAATATGGTGCCCAATATCTCTTTGTTATCCGGTTGTATACAGGCAGGTGACGTTTCACTTTATCACTAGGGCTAGGCAATATGTGCTGACCAATACTGGTAGCATGAAAACCAGCGTAGATAGTACCACACACTGCTCCCTGTTGATCGTACCACACACTGCTCCCTGTTGATAGAGCCACACACTGCTCCCTGTTGATAGTGCCACACACTGCTCCCTGTTGATGGTGCCACACACTGCTCCCTGTTGATGGTGCCACACACTGCTCCCTGTTGATGGTGCCACACACTGCTCCCTGTTGATGGTGCCACACACTGCTCCCTGTTGATAGTGCCACACACTGCTCCCTGTTGATGGTGCCACACACTGCTCCCTGTTGATGGTGCCACACACTGCTCCCTGTTGATGGTGCCACACAACCCCCTCTGTAGATAGTGTCTTGGGGCCCTCTGTAGATAGCGCCACACACCCACAGCCTACCCTGTAGATAGCGCCATTGGGGCTCCCTCTAGTAGTGGAATCCCCAGCCAGATCATTCAAGATATTCCGCTCCAGGAGGAGCCCCTGACGTCACTGTCAACATATGGACCGTGACGTCAGGGGCTTCCGCTATGAGCGGAACCCCCGACCAGAATGTCGGCAATGTTCCAGGAAAACGTGATTGACCGAGAAGGGAGTGGATAATTTACTGCTCTGCCATTGTTTTCAATTGTATCTGTATCTGTATCTGCATCCTGAAGACGCAGATACAATTGAATATGGCAGTTGCTGGGACTGTTGGGAAATATTTTATGTACTGTATTGTAGGAATGATATATAATGGACATACATTTTATAGTTGGTTTTCTGAGTGTTTTGTCACTTTTGCTAACTGGAGTGTTATAACTGTAAACCCTCTCAGGCCAAAATATGGCTCCAGAGATTTACAGCTTGACTGTTTGAGATAGTAAAAAGTGGTAAGTGATCTGATATGGACCGTTTTCATGCATTTTGTTTCAGCCCACGCAGTGGCTTCCTCTACTGCTTTTACTTAGTAGTTCCCTTTTTAATATGCACACGATAGAACATGGAGGGAATTATTCTACTATTGAGCTCTAAAGTGGAAAAAAATAACGTTGTCTTCCTTTTCCCTGTACTGTCCAGTATTACGTTCTAAAAGGTAGAAGAAAAAACACTTTAAGGGTATGTTCACAAAGTTTTTTGACGTGGAAACCGCACCGCAAAACTTTCCAAAAATGCCTCCCATTGATTTCAATGGGAGGCGGAGGCGGTTTTCTCCCGGGAGCAGTAAAACCGGCTCGTGGGAGGAAGAAGGGACATGCCCTATCTTCGCGCTGTTACACCTCTGACCTCCCATTGACCTCAATGGGAGGCAGAGAAAGCGTATTTCGCCGCGTTTTATGCCCGCAGCTCTCAATGGCCGCGGGTGAAAAATGCAGTGAAAATCTGCCTCAAACTTCCAAACGGAATTTTGAGGCAGATTTTCTGCCTGCAAAAAACCTCTGTGAACCCAGCCTAAAGGCTATGTAAGCCGACACTGAATCAGTCAGGTCCGTTGGTCTGACTGATTTAGTAAATAGCTCTAGATACAGCTGCTCTGTAGAGAGAATATAGAGCAGCTATATCTAAAAAAACGAAAACTAATTTTTTTATAAGAAGTATTTACAGAGTTACACAAAACACACAGATACACCTTTTTTAATAAAAAATTATAATTTTCCTTTCAAAGGTTTTCATATGCTTTTATGCATTTTTTGTTTTTTAAGCCAAAGACCGGAGTGGACGCAAACAAAAGATATATCAATCTTTTTTTCTTTATACCTATCCTTCTCTTGGACCCACTTCTGGCCCCACCCCTATTTAACTCAAACTCTTCAAAACTTAAAAATTGTTAGTTTTTTTTTTTTTTTTGAAGAGTCTTTATGGTCTGTTAGGAGATTTGTGTTTTAGGTCAGCGGGGGCGGTGGTAAGGCAGTTTTTGTCTCTGGCTGAGTGGCAGATTGCTGCCGCACATTTTCCCACTGATTAGACTGCAGTAGAGACCAAGCAAATGTAGCCCCATGCTTTCCGAAAACCAAAGGTGAAAAGAATTGAGATTTTCTCGATAAAAAGTGCATTAATTATATATATATATATATATATATATATATATATATATATATATTATACTTTTTTTTTTTTTTTTCTTTTGTTGTGTTCACATTAGCGTTCAGTTTTGTTGATGGGTTCAGTCAGTCCTTTCCAGCTGTGGTTTTCCATTTGCCTTTCCGTTGATGGGTTCCACTGACGAAAAAGGTCTGACGGAACCCATCAACGGAACCTAACGCTGATGTGAACAGGCCCTTTGTTCCCTCATTTATTTTAAGGATTAATTATTTCCATTAATAACCTATGTTGCTGCTTTCTCTAAGATCTACCATGTTAATATTTATTTTATGACCAGTAAATAGCTTCCCGTACCCCAGAGTCATTTTTGCAAGCACTCGCTAAATGTATTTCATTTTAATTGGGATCACTGCAATTGTAATGTATGCACATAAAATTAAGTCAGGTTTCAACTTTCAACGTTTGCCTTCAAGTGTGTGAATATTTATCAAGCAGATGCCAGCTGGGCCAAGCAATAATGAGTCCGTCTAAAATGTCACAAATATAGACAATCAAATTAGATCTCTTTTTATAGTTAATAGGCTGTTATGTGCCAGTTATCTTTACCCAGCAGTTTACAGAAAGTTTAATATTGTTATAGTAATAAATTATGGGTTAAAATTACTGCTTTCACCTTACCTTAAGATATTTGAGGTAAAATAAATTTCAATAACGAACTCCTTAAATTTTCCCCTTCCTCCGTATCCCTTATTGTTTCACTTTAAGGGGTTGTCTCGCGAAGACCACCTATTTCCATATGTCCTACTTGGGCATATGTACATCATGAGAGAAAGTAACCCGCTTGTGGCAGCCATCTATGAGCTTGAGTGCAAAGCCACTATTCAAGAGTTACTCTTGCTCTAGGGACTCAGCCATTCATTGTATAATATGGACAGCCATTTATTTGAATTGCCACCATGCTATACTACATTTCTTCTGCAGCGGCCGGACCGTTTTCTGGTTTCTCAAACCAGACTGTGGTGATCAGCCGAACACCAGCCCAGCTCCATTTGCAGAGGGTTCATTTTCATGAGCACAGGTGACACCCTTTTTTTGGATATTTGTAATTCAGATTATATGGTTTACAGAACTTGTAGAACTTGTTGGTGTGCGCCCTCTCTATTTTTATGAAGTGGTGCCCCCACCCTCTCTAAATGTGCGGGCCATACACTTTTAGATAGCTGCCTGTGACCGCTGTTTCACCTGATTTTAACATAAGCAGTCACGCCCTGTTCGTCTTCTGTGTAGGCACAATTTTTAGGATAATTCTGTGCAGTGGGCACAATGGTATGGACTATTCTATGTCTATATATATCCTGGTGCTACTATTCTGCCTACATTACTGTATGGGCATTGAAATGTGGAATATCTGTCTGGTGGCACCACTCTGTACTTGGCATATACTCTGTATATGTCCCTAGTGTTGGAGCAGACTGCTGTGAGCTTTAGGCCTCATGCACAAAACCGCATTGATTTTGCGACCTGCAAAACTAGGGGTATTTTGCGGTCCATTGAACCACAAAAAACCCTTGTTGTGCATCCATGTGTTAATTTCACCACTAGTGTGAACCCGGAAGATAAAATTACCTGTCCTGAGTTTTTGCGGTCTGGATTTGCGGCCCCAGCACTGATCCAATTTGGTACTATTCAGGGTCACTGGGGTCACCTGGAGAACACCATATTGAGTTTAGCTTAATTTCTCAAGACAAAGGTTTCTATGACCTAAACTCACAATACACATTAGATAAAAATTGGCGAGAAACTGCAGATTTTGACAATTTCAGCAAATTATGTAGTATCATGTAATCATGTTGCTGAAACAACCCAATAATGACAAGTTTGCTGACATTTTGATTGTGAAGTACACGAATAGGTTTTTTGTTTTTTTTCTAAAACCCACTTCTCTATATGCGGTATTATCTGTAATGTAATCTGTAATGTTGAAATTGGCCTTCATTACTTTCTAACAATATTTGTCTAATGTATACGATGAGCTTTAGGCTGCTGAACAATCAGCTAGCCACCATTGTGGCTCACAAAAGGCATATAGCCTGCCACTATTTTTTGGATTTATCTGGTTTCTATAAAGAAAAAATGGATGAACGTGTGAAAAGATCTTACAGGTGAAAAGGGTATATGAGGCCTTTAACCCACTTTGCCTTTACTTTATTGATTTAAATGGCAATTTACTCCCTGAGTTGTCAAAATTCCAGTAAGGCTGCGCTCACACGTGGTGTACTTGCATTGTATTTCTGCAGGGTAAACCTACGCTGCAGAAAATGTTACAATGTATGTCTATGGGAGAATTATTTTGCGGCGCAAGAACTAGAGAAATCTGTCTGAGTTGTGAAATATTTTTCCCATATGTATTCATTGTAGTTTTCCACAGCTTATTTTTACGCTGCGGCAATATAATGCAAGTACGCAACGTGTGAGCACACCCCAACGCAAATGTCCGATCAGAGCCAAATGGGTTGGAATGCTTTTGGCTGGGTTCTGACATGGTGGAGCTACGTGGCCGATGAGTGCCCAAAACTAAACAGATCTACATATTTTTTATGTAACTTGACTTCAGGTAAAAGAACCTTCATTGTTAAAAGGCTTTAGCATGCGGCCATTATCTGCCTAAACATGCGGCCATTAACCATGAAAGTGCTGTTACATACAGTCACTTTAAAAACCGTGATCTTCAGGTCAGTGCGATTTTGGCTCCATCGCGGTCACACATCGGCTGCAGTGCGTGCGCAATGTCAGAACCCAACCCTGTGTACTTAGCCTTGCAGAGCCTGTTAATTCTGGAAGTTAGTGGTGGTCTGAGAAACATTTAACTCCACTTTAATGAGGGTTCTCTTCCCACAATCACCTATGACATTACATAAGATTGGTTTGACTGGATTTATCTTTTTGAGGATGAATTCACATGCGCCAGTAGTGTGCCGAGCAGTCAAAAAGCTTGGGGCAGAACTGCACAGGTTTTACTGTGGTTTTCAGTGTCCAAAACGGCTGCAATTTGTAGTAAAACCTATGCGTTTTTTTTCTGCAGTTTTTGACCACAAGGCACACTATGGGCCCCTGTAAATTCAACCTAATTTATTTGAGCTAATTACCAGGTAATATTTAATGCCCTTCTGTGTATGTCTCGAGACTGTTCACCATATTTTACCAAAATCCCGGTTAAATGTGTTAGTATGTGAAATTTTTATGAAAAGTCAATAGTGTATTTAGTCCAGGTTCATTTGGGAAAAGAGCCAAGTTGCTCTATGTAAGGGACTTATGTTCTGTAGCTGCCCCCAGGCAAGGAAACTCTTGGTAATGATCCAGCTGCTGTGTGGGTGCCATCCCAGTCATTTTATACGGTGGTAAAATAATCAGGATTTATTTCTGACACTAAATGATGTCATCTTTCATTACATTTCCATATGAGAATATTTATATTCCGTGAAGAATTTGTACAGTCTTTGTGGTCGAAATGTCCTCCGCTATGGTTAGAGGAAATGGGGAAATGTTCTGCTTTATACAAAGGT
The DNA here is from genome assembly GCF_050947455.1 of Rhinoderma darwinii. Taxonomy (NCBI): domain Eukaryota; kingdom Metazoa; phylum Chordata; class Amphibia; order Anura; family Rhinodermatidae; genus Rhinoderma; species Rhinoderma darwinii. Next base: position 25,650,053 of record NC_134697.1, read on the forward strand.
TTCATATCACTGATCTGTGTAAATTCATTGCCTATGTGAATTCTGATAACTCAACATGAAATATTAAAGGGTAGACCTCCCTTATTGTCCAGGAGTAAAACTGTCCTTGTTGTCCATAGCAACCAATCAGAGCTCAGATTTTAATTCTTAAACTTCTCTGGAAAAATGAAAGCTGAACTATGATTGGTTGCTATGGGCCACAAGAACTATTTTACTACAGTTTTAATAAATGAGGCCTGTGGTCTGAGCGAGAGGGTACCCCATTTGGGATTTATTTCAATTAACCAGAGCAGAGACCTGCAGTAAAGTGAGTTTCTTTCTCTGGGGGGGGGGATTCAGTTTTTAACTAAGTATTACATGGTGATACGTTGACATTAAAACTAAATTCACACACTGTATTTTGCTGCGCCTTTCGGGTGTTTTTAGTGCAGCCGTTTGTTACATTCAGGTCTATCGTAAAATATAAAATGCACCACTAAATGCATACATGTAATAAACGCTAGTTATCAAAATGGAACATGCGTTTTTATGAAGTTTTATTTATTATTATTTTTTTTTTTATGCAGTTCACATAGCCAGAAAAATTCTGTGTGTGAAAGAGTCCTTAAAGGGAACCTGTCACCAGCATTTCACTTGTTGAACTTAACATATACCTCACTGGCCGCTTCTATCAAAAGTTAATTGCCGTTATCCCCTCTCCTAAACTCCTCCTCCGAGTGTAAATAACGGTCTGCAAACATTTTGCGCCTTTTATCGTAATAATCCGGTGTCCCTTTGTGCGCACACACCAGAATAGGACATCAATGCACAAGCGTGGGATTTAGTGTGCTGGGGGAAGGCGAGGAGCTGTCAATCAAAAGTAAGGAGGAGGGGTAAACTCGGAAAGACTTGAGGAATGAAGATTAGACTATTTTCAAATGAAGATCTGACTCTTTTCTGCTCATTAGCATACGGCGCAGTAACACTAGAAAGCTGAATACTAAAGCTACAGAGCCGACTAAGAAGACCATTATAGGTTATATAGAAATGATTTTTCACCCACTACCACTCGGTAGTGCTGGTTTAATAGGTCAAATGCTGGTGACGGGTTCCCTTTAAGGGCTTGTTTAGACGAACGTGTAATACATCCGTGCAACACGCGTGATTTTCACGCGTGTCATACGGACCTATGTTGGTCTATGTGGCAGTGCAGACAGTCCGTGATTTTTGCGCAGCGTGAGTCCGCTGCGAAAAACTCGCGACATGTCCTATATTTGTGCGTTGTTGGCGCATCACGCACCCATTGAAGTCAATGTGTGCGTGAAAATCATGCATGCCACACGGAAGCACTTCCGTGGGACGAGCGTGATTCGCGCAACAGCTGTGAAACTATAAATGTAAACAGAAAAGCACCACATGCTTTTCTGTTTACAAACATCCAAACGGAGTGTCATAATGATGGCGGCTGCGCCAAAATCACTCAGCCGCGCATCATACGGGGCTGACACACGGAGCTGTTAAGTGCCTTTTGCGCACACAAAACGCTGTGTTTTTTTGCGTGGGCAAAACGCACACGCTCGGGTAAACCCGGGCTAAGGGCGTTATTATGTGGACAGGCCAGCAGCATATCACGAGGGGATATTTTTAGGGAAAGGGGTTGTCCTTAGAGACAAGTGAGGACCTTAAAGGGTGTGTCTAATGACTTTAATTTCTGGTGCCGTGCTTGACAGGATTGTCCGGGCACGGACTGGTTTTTCATACTGAAGACCTATTCATAGGATAGGTCATCAGTACATGATCGGTGGGGGTCTGACACCTGGACCCCACACTGATCGGCAGCTCTGGCTGCCTACGGACACTGGATGTCGGTGCCGGAAGCAAATAGCGATGATGAAAACCCAGTGCACAGGATAAATTTAGGAGGTCTTTGAGCTTCCCAAAGGGAGTATTTCAGTGCTTGCCCTCCAGAAAATGTAGCAGTATGCTTCCCAAATAAAATTGTCGGTAACTGCGGTATTTAATTTAGGTTTCAATCTTTCTGGTCGGAATCCAACTCACTTTATTATCTCAAATACAACCGGAAACTTTGACCTTTATTTTATCAGATTTTAGTGAAGTTTGTGGAACAAAATTTCATGACTGTAAATGTAATATTGCTGCCTATTACTAATTATGTTATTGATTTTTATTGTTTCAGACAGAAAACCTACAGAAAAATTGGCTGCGAGAATTTTATCAGGTACGAAACCACTTAATTGTATAATGGTTTATATAGTAAATTAGTTTAACATTTTATATTAATAAAGGATAAGATTTACATAATGTTTTATCTTTTATTTTTGTGGAAGATCTGTAACTATACAATATTAGCAGAAACTATTATAGACCTAATGTAAAAAAAGTAGGTTGAAGTGTACCCTTAAAGTGGTTGTACAGGATTAGAAAAGCATGGCTGCTTTCTTCTAGAAACAGCGCCACACCTGTCCTTGGTTTTGTCTGGTATTGCAGTACAGCTGCATTGAAGTCAATGGGGCTGAGCTGCAATACCACCCTCAACCTTTTGACAGGTGTGGTGCTGTTTTAGGAATAAAGTAGCCATGTTTTGTTTTTTTTTTAAATCCTGTACGACCCCATTTAAACTATTGCCGTCGTAGTAGACAAGGCTAAATGAGTAGCCAAAGAACTACTGCCCAACAGATGAGGCCAAAAGCCACAATGCCATCCCATCAAGTACTGATAGGTTAGACTTGGTGCTAGCGTGGGAAAGCCATGCTTCACAGATTTTAGCAGATATATGATGGATATCTTTATAGAACTGTAGGTGCGTTTATATGAACATAATGTTAGGACGCAATTATCTGTAATTTCAAGCTAGAGAATATTATTATTTTTTTTGTAGTGTTCTTCACGGTGTTTACTGGCAGGAAGTGCAGAAAAATATCCGTTGTGATTAACTCTCCTTGTAATCGCACTTTTATAGGCTTTGTACATTCTGTTTAGTTGTCCTTTTAACTAGGTTCATCCCAAATAACGAAACCTTGCATCTCAATGACATTTTTTTCTATTCATTTGTTTAACTTTGTGTGCATAATACAAGAGGACTACAGTTCTATTATTCTTAATATGATGGGAGACTAAAAAAACTCTACATTCAGGGTGTATTAAATGTCAGGATCGTATTGTGGTTTTTGTCATGAAAAACTGCTGTGACCACAATGCACCAATGTCTTAAAGGGGATGTGCAGGTTGGTTGTTCTCTTAAAAAAATAAAATAAAAAAAAGAGCCATACCTGTCTATTAGATTGTGTGTGGGGAATTGAACTGAATGAGTCTGCACTGCAGTACCTCTCACAATCCATGGACAGGTGTGGCACTGTTGGGGTATGTTCACACACTAACTCAAAAACGTCTGTAAATGCGGAGCTGTTTTCAAGGGAAAACGGCTCCTGATTTTAAGAGGTTTTTTTAAGCCACTCGCGATTGTCGCTGCATTTTTTTATGCCCGTTTGTGGAGCTTTTTTTCAATAGTCAATGAAAAACCGCTCCAAAAACATCCCAAGAAGTGACCTGCACTTCTTTTTCGCAGCTGTTTTTCAAAACGGCTGCGTAAAAAAACGGCCCATCGGAACAGAATGTCGTTTTTACCATTTATTTTAATGGGCAGATGTTTGGAGGCCTCATGCTTCCGATTTTACGGCCCGAAAAACGGCCGAAAATAGGCCGTGTGAACATACCCTTACTGAAAAAAGCAGCCATGTTTTTATAATTCTGTCTAACCAAAAACTGAAGAAGATGCAGTAAATTTTGGACTTCCGTTTTCTCAGATCTCAACCATTACTGCAGCTGTCAATCACAGTCACCCTCCTAACATACAGTGTATATATATCTTTCATGGGGCGCTCGCTACTTTGTACCAAAGGACATTCATCAGGGACCGGAAAGGGGTTCAGAGAGCAAGAACATCTCTAAAGTACTTGTTTGTTTATATTTTTTTTTTCATAATTACTCCATAGTTTATTTTTCAATGAGGAATATAACATTGTAGGGGTGCGTTCAGATGACACATTTTTGCTGCAGTAGTACGTGACTATGGCTTAAAGCTTCACACCGGGCAATATGTGGTTGTTCTAAAAGGTTTATAAGATGCGTTCAAATAAACACGTACATAATTGCCACAGGATCCACTGATTGGCATCACCACCTCCCGTCCAAGCCTCCAGTAGCTGCCCTGCAGAACAGAAGCGCGACTCCGCCTAATCTTCCGAAAGCCGATATGTGACAAGAACTTCTGAACCTTTGCGGAAAGGGTTCATGAATGGGCACGTGGTCTATTCATCACATGCCTCATTGCCGATTTGAATTGATCACTTATGAAGACTTTACGGAATTACACCTTAGAACACAATGAATCTTAAGTTGAAACCAGTACTTTTAAAAGCACTGTGGTAGAGAAATGTCCATGGATTTTCTATCCGCATATATTTTAATTGAAATGGTAATTTTCCCAATAAATAAAGTGTTGTTTTCTTTTAGCCTGAAGTAATTTCTGTTACTAAATGTAGTAACTGCGAGAGACTACACAATAGCAACAGCCAAGTGTGCGGGCTCCGCTCTGCATTGCATACCCAAATAATTAATCCGTTTCCAGGTTCCCTTGGAGACCAAATATAATTTATCTCCGTCTGCCACTGGTTCCAGGTCATTGTGACATACTGTGTTAGACCTGTCTTGCAGAAGACTTGTATATAACAGTCTTTGTGTATTTTAGTCATTTTGATCCTCTAAACTGCCCACGGAGGGTAAATAGCTACTTTAATGTATGTTTTAAAATTTACGCACATTAAGCCCTTGGCAAAACATTTGTGTCATAATACTCCCATTCATTCTTTCTAAACGAAGCTCTAATAAAAGATTCTTTGTTTGCTGTGTGCAGTCTTGTAAGAGAACTCTGAAATAAACTCTAAAATGCCAAAAAAGAACTGGAAAATAGTTTAGCAAGTTTAGTCTCTGTCAACGTATATAGAGCAAACCACGGATGAACCACAAACCACAAATTTATTTCCATCATGACTGAAGATTCATCTTTTTTCCACAGCCTGTTTTGTGACAGGTTTATTTGCATAACTTTTTTAGCAATTGAAATAATTGAATCAGCCCTTAAGTAAACAAACACCCTTTGAATTTGGCACTGTCCATATTCTTAATGCCCTCGTATCGGTAGGCATTAGCTTGTCTGGCATGGTTTCTAATCCTCTAAGCTATTGTTTTATGTAATCTGTGCCTCTGCTTGCAGGACCTCTAAACTATCTCAGATGGGTTATTGTTACTTCTTTGATGCATTATAAGCACACAAGTGTTTTTTGCTTTTTTCATGGTTAAGAAAACTGTGAAAAGCTGGCGTAGTAGATAAGAATTCCTGAATGGCTCGTGGCTTTTATATACACTTTTCTGCAAACTAAAGCTCAAGAAGAACAAGGAACAGAAACCCATAGTGGCTGTGAGAGGACAATTGCTGATAGCCCTGAATCCTCTTCATATCTTTTTAGGAACACACGGAGATAATCTAAACTAAATGCACCAGAATTCTGTCTCCATTTGCACCAAAAAACTGACTTAGGGTTTGTTCACATCTGTGTTGGAGGCTCCGCTAGGGACCTCCTTTGCAGATCCGGCTGTGCTATTTCTGGTAAAACCACAGACACCCCGACAGCCAACGGAACCAATTAAAGTCGATGGGTTCCTTCAGCCGCTGGTGGTGTCCGTGGTGCAACGGTACCGTTGCTTCCGCTATTCCCTTGTTCTGCTCCCCTTACGAAGCAGAACAACCGAATGGCACAATGCAGATGAGAAAAGGACCTAAAATGCCTTGCGCCTGGTTTATGATGTGTTTTAGACACAAGTATCTAGAAAAACGGTGTGACTTGGCAAAAAGTGGGGAGTTTCTTAAAATTTTCCAAATTACACCAAGATATGGGACTAAAGTAAGCCGACCAAGAGGTGGCATAATGAAGAAAAATGTTTAGCAAGATGTGCCAAATTTCTCATTTTGTCACCAGTTGTGTGCCGGCAGAAATGGATATTTTTCTCCGTTTCTGTTCAATCTCTAGGAAGCATAAAAAAAAGCTTTATTAACCCAATGTTAAGACCCTTATGCACATGGCGCTGTATAGCAGAATGTTCTCCCCTGGGTTGTTTAGGATCAGGAGAGGTGGTGTGTATTTTTGTGCAGAAACATTGCCTCTCGTTTATTGGCTGCATCTGGTATTTCATCTCCTGTTAAGTAGATGTGGTTGAGCTGCAATAGCAGACAGCCCATGGACAGACATGGAGCTGTTGCTGGAAAAAATGCACACCTTTTTGTAATTTTGGTCGGGCCCTTTAAAGCGTTCCTAATTTTTCAGGTGGCTTTTCAGATTAAGCTGTCATGTGTGTGTGTACATGAGGAATAACACTATATCTGGCCATTATGACTTGTATTCTGCATTTTTAGCCGTTTTCCCCTCTGCAGGCTTTATCACGAATTCTCAGTTTTCTCTGGGCTAGTGGGTGGAGCCGAACTGCTATCGTGTTTCTATCGATCACATGTATAGAAGCAGCAGCAACAACCACGTGTAATATATTATATATCAGTAATGAGCAGTGTAGCTGTGAATCTCTCATGAGCCTAATAAGTAGAGGAGGAGGCGTTTTTCTGTAATAAGATATATTGCAAAGTTTCTTATATACGCTTGTACTATTGATTCATGAAAAGTTTGTTAACAGTTAGTGACCATTTGAGTCTGACAATGCAGGTTTGTTACGCTGTATTAGTATAGGTTATAGCTCAGGATGGGAGGGATTTGTGTTTTACCTCACATTGATACGTTGTCACGCCCATCAGTTATGTAAGTAGTCAGAACAGATTAATATTTTTTTTCCTTGTGGGGAGACCTAAAAGTATTAGCAGTGTACTCACTGCAGTATGTATGAGTACACTTGTTAATATACATTCCGGTCGACCGTCGCGCTGATTATGAGATTTTAATAGATTTATATAGCGTGGAAGGGGAGCGCAAGTCTAGTGGCACAGGCTTTCTTCATGGCGACACGACTTTGTCATGTGACCGGCCCCGCTGTACTCTGTAATGGATTTACTACTGCTACAGCCATAAAAAATTTTTTTCCATATTTCCGTTGACATGACCGTATGATGGCTTGTCTTTTTGCGGGACGAGTTGTAGTTTTTAACAGCAACAATTAGAAAAAAATCAGCGATTCCTGTTTTTTAGGTTTTAGTTTTTATGGCATTCACCGTGTGGTAAAAACGACATGTTAACTTCTGCAGGTCAATACGATTTACGCCAATCCTAAATTCATGTTTTTTTTTAGGATTTACTACTTTTATAAAGTAAAAACTATTTGTTAAAAAAAAAGTGTCTATTCGGAGAGCCTTAATTTTTTATTTATTTTAGTGTCAATGGAGAGGTGTGGGGCATGTTTTTTGCGAGTCAAGCTATAGTGGTTTTTTGTACTATTTTGGGGTACATGTGATGGTTCTATGCCTTTTTTTTTTTTTTCTTTTTTTCAATTTTTTTCAGAAGCTGAGGTGACCAAAAATAGCAATTCTGGCATTTTTACTTTTTAAGGCATTTATCGAAGTTTGTATGGCCATCTTGTGTCGTCATGTAAAAATTTTTTACGTTCATTCCGTTTTTGTTTCTGGTTATTCTACTCGCTGGTGTCGATGGTTGTGATATCATTCACTTGTCCCTGCTTGCCTCTGGCTATGATGGTGCTGACAATGTAATGGTGTGTTAAGGTCCCTATTCAAGTTGGAATTAATGGTTAATAATCAATAGACTTGTATTTAGAGTAGTAGTTAACTTGTTCCATGTTTATTTTGTTAAATTTTTACCTTTTTTTTGTTTTGTCTGATAAAGAAATTTACCAGTTTGATTTCCTCCTTACTGTCTTAAGTTTCCTTTTAGAGAGTAACTTCTCTATTTGCTTAACGTATTGCATTTAACTTCTGTATTCATATTTAACACTTAGTTATTCGTTCAAAGTGATGGCAGTGATCAGATGAATCTTTATAATTGTTTTATATGTATAGTGATGTCATTTCTATTTACAAAATATATATACAGCATATTGCACTTATTTTAAACTTTAGCTTACAGGAACAACCCCCACCCTCCTTAATATAACAATTTGTGAATATACCGTAAAGCTGGCCATACACTAGTGATCAGAGACGGCAGTTTTTTTTAATCACTTTTCATGGTTGATCTGCAAAATTCACTGATGGAATTCTACCCTGATCTGTGCACTGGTGTGGACTTCTACTAATGGGACGCAGATCTGTCGTTTGGCTTGAACAACTTTCCAAGGACTGCACCCGACAACGACTGAAAAAATCCAACACGGCAGATCAACTTTTCCACAGCTATCTTTCGACCTCTGTCACGTGCCGCAAAAAGGCGCTGACGGTCAGCAGAAAATAGTGTAAATCCTCCTTTTCGGCCGTCTACATTCTCTAGTTCATGGTCGACTTCAGTTCTTCTGTTCCAGTAGGTTGTTAAACTTTTTTTCCAGCTATTTTTCAGGTTTGCTTGTCACCAATTTATTTCCCTAATTATACAGCGATACATCCCCTGCTACCCTATCACTCCAAGACTAATCTGGTGTCTAGTTATAGAGTGTTTAAAGGGAGTCTGTCACCAGAATGTATGTCTTAGGCCCCATTCACACGAACGTGTTTTTGCGTCCGCAATTCCCCCGAAAATCCACTGGAGAATTGCGGACCCATTCAATTCTGTGGGCCCATACACACTATCCGTGTTTTCACGGGTCCCCGCATGTCCGCAAATCCGTGACGCATAAACTCAGGACATGTCTTCTTACGGCCCGCAAATTCGATGCGGACATGCCCATAGAAGTCAATGGGGCCGTGGAAAATGCAGATACATCTCCGTGTGTCAACCGCAGTTTGCGGATTTGCGGAAGTGTTGCTGGCCGACTACCGGGAATGAGTTCTGTCGTCGTGAAGGCTGGAGAGAGTGTTGAAGAGCAGCAGAGAGCAGCATGGCTTCTATGATCAGCGTTGAGAAGTTAATAATCCTGGTCCAGTACAAGCCCTTTCTATGGGATAAGCGCCTGGAAGAGTATTCTGATAGGAATATAAAAGATCTTGCCTGGCAGGAGGTCTGCAGTGAACTGTATCTGGCAGAGTGGGAGAAGGCAACAAAAGCGCAAAAGAAACGCATGGGTAAGTTTCACACCTTGATGCTGTTTATTTTTTAAAAGGTACTTCTGTCATGTCATAATGACATGTCTGAAGTTTTGATTGGTGGGGGTTGGATCACTGAGACACCCACCAATCGCTGAAACAAAGCTGCAGAAGTGCACGTGTGATTGCTTAGCTTGTGCGATTTGGTGGGGGTCTCATGGTTCGGACCACCACCAATCAAAACTTGTCACTATTAGGGCACGGGCAGACGTGGTGGAATTGCTGTTGAATTCAATGCAAAAACTGAAATCTGCCCCAAATCTGCACCAACATTTTCAGTGGAAAAACTCTACCACGTATTGTCATGCCCTAACATTTCAGAAGTTCGAGTAACGTTACACTTCAAATATGTTGATCTGTGATTTTTTTATTTTATCTCATAGTTGACTAGTTGACTTCTAAAGGGGTTGGGACAAGCTTTTGACATCATGTTGTACCTAGGCTTTTTTTTTTATCCGCATTTTGCGGATTACATACGGATGAACTGCGGAGGACATTTCACGGAGCACGGTCCTGGAATTTGCGGACCAGAAAAACACTACGGTCGTGTGCATGAGGCCTTAAACTAGTAAGTGTATTGTAGAGGAGACTAACCTTTCGAATGTCTTTCAATTTCTGCTTACTGACTTTGTAGAGAAATCAGTTTTATTAACTTTATGCTAATGAGCATTTAAGTGCAACGAGTGCGTCACAATTGCTCCTAAATATTCTTACGTCGCTCCCCAGTTCAACCCCCCCTCCCTCCCTACTTCCATTGATTGACAGGCGTCGGGCAGCGTAATCTGCGCGTTCATGCCTGGCCCCGTGCTGTCTGTAATGCACGCACGTCCCTGCTGTTTACTTGGAGTTTGCGCAGTACAATCTTTCTGCTCTCCATTCTAATCGGCACTACTGCGCAAGCGCCGAGTAAAGAGCGGGGATGCACGTACGTTACAGAGAGTATGGGGCCAGGCATGAAAGCGCCGATTACGCTTCCTGGCACCTGTCAATCAATGGTAGAAGGGAGGAAGGTGGAACTGGGGAAAGACGTAAGCGCATTCAGGAGCAATGGTGACGCCCTAGTGGCACCTAAATGCTCATTAGCATAAAACCGGTTAGTCTCCTCTACAATACACGGTTGCTAGTTTTAATATGGACATTCTGGTGACAGACTCCCTTTGACCATTGCCACAAAATTCCTGTATCTTCAAAATCATGGAAACAACCAATATGGTCACCATTATAGATCGCCATGTTTTTTTTACCCAGATCCTGAAATGTAAATCTTGAGATTTTTGTACAGAGCGCCATCCTCTCTCCAGTATTCCTACACACCTAAGCAAATAACCGTATGTGACTAAGAGAAGACCTAGAATACTTTCAATTATTTTTGCATAAAGTATTGGGTACTACAACCATAAGTTGTCTAACATGCCTAGTAAATTGAGCCAAAATTATGTCACGGGTTAATTTTAACAAATTTGGTGCAATTTGTTCCATTTTCAATGACTTGTGCATCCTGCAACATTACTGATCTCCCCTTGTTTGTTTTTTCTTTCTCAATGCTTTTCTCCCTACTCGGTGGCAATCTGGCATTATCGGAGTTGTAATGTTTTAACCAGGGGCTGTAACACTGTATAGAGTAGTTAAAACTACCTAAATAAGCTGTACAAGAGTGCATGGATTATGGGGTTTTGGCAGAGGTGTTAGGGATGTGTCTGTCAATCTAGCATTAAATGGTATGTACAGTATTGAATCCCCTTTTGACAAATTATCTGTTGGGCAAAATAGTAGTAGAGGCGACAGCATACAATTCTGTAATCAAAAATGTATTCTGCCCAAGCGGTCATACCCAAGAAAAACAGCAAAGTTTCTACCTGTAGTAGTGATCGGGTAAGACCCAATCACTACTACGGGTCGAAACGTTACTGCTATTCTTTTCTATGTCAACTTGGGCACATTACATTTTTTTTATTACTAAATTTGGATGCCGTCATCTCTACTACTATTTAGGATGTCGTACTGGGAGGCAAGGTCTTCTTCCTTGGCATACTTGCAACTCTCTATTGCTTGGGTCTGCTGCTGTCCTACCACATGGTTTATTTGGACGTTATCTGTTTTGGGCCACAAACTGAGAAAAGTTACAGCGCTATGGCCGTTATAACTCGTCCGATTAATTCATAGGGACTCAGACCTTTACTGCTTACACCTTTTGACATGATTGACAGATGAGTAGGTGATTAGAGGTTAAATGGGTTCAAAGCAGCAAAGAGCTGAATGCAGATGTGGATCCGCATCTGTACAGGAATGGTAAAGCAAGTTTTATGTAGAATGGTGGTCAAGACAGGGGCTATTTTTTTTTAATTTTTCAATAATTTTTCACTTCCTAATGTAATGAACCAGTATCCAGCTTCTGGTTTTTACTTTGGAAGGTCTTCATTCCTTATTTTTATTTGTGTGTAGCAGTTGTAGTCTTCACAAGTGTACAGCCTGCACTTACATTTAATACTCCATGTAGTATGAGAGGGTTTACTGAGTTTACATGATATTGATGTATTTAGGATTAGAATTGCTTAGTCTATTAATCTTTCCTAACCACTATCCCATGGATCCCCTCTTCAGACTGTGGTGTGAGCTGGGTTGAGCCAACATTCGTTTATCTGTTGACTGACCGTTTTACATATGGCAAACAAGGGTGTTTTCCGTGAACTCATGTGCTGCAGCTTTCTCAAAGGCCTCTTTCAGACGAGCGTATTTTACATCCTTATTTCATCCGTTTTTTCCAGACTGTATTATGGAGCTATAGTTAATGAGACTATTCACATGGGCGTATAAAATCCACATGTTTTTTAAAAACCCGCGTTGTTAATGGAAAGTGGCCGTTGACGTCTGAGTGATGAAAATACAGATGCATCCGTATTTGGACCGGTTGTCCTCTGAAAAATGGATGTAATACAAAGGGGCTGTCTTATGTCATTCAATTATCTCCCTAAATGACAGCTCATCAGCAATACGGATTTGTAATACTGATGCAATACGGATGACCTACTGGTAGAAAATCACCAGTAATATAGATCCGTAAAATGGGCGTATTGCAGATGTTTAGAAATACGCTTATCTGAAGGAGGCCTAAAGTTCACATTACACAGACCGAGGAAGGCATCAAAATGAAAGTCCAGCGAGTCATTCTATTAAAACCATTCAGATTTGGGCTAGCTAATGTTGGACTAGTGAGTAAATAAGAATAGTCAGTCACATGTCACTCAATGAATCTGATGTCATCTCTCTACCTATTTTTTCTTTTTATAAAAATAATTTGTGAAGCGGTGTGCTTGGACCCTGCGCAGCGGTACATAGAGTTCCTATAGGTCTGTATCACGGATACATAGGTACTCCCTGTGCCCCTGTATGATGCCTCCGTGAGGCCCAGTTTTCACCCATAGAAGCAATGCTGCATAAAACGGTATGTTATGCTGCATGCCACAATTTTGGAAGGGAAAGAACCTTCTTGTGCTTCCCATAAAATCGAGGGGTCTTGGAGGGACAGTCTGGGGCCATAGCATCTGGGACTAAATGTATATAAAAGATTGTGTCATTCATGATATTTTAAATATAATGCCTTACAGTATATTTCCAATGGTAAGTTTCCTATATTAAGTCATATTCATTCAATTCGTTCCTATGGGTTTGAAAGGCGTAACAAATACTCCTTCAATCCAATTCATTTTGGTGTGGATTAGAACGACAGCATGTTGTGTTTTTTTTTGTTTTTTTTTTGCTATGGAAGGAAACTGTTATTAAGTCCATGTTTTAAAGTTAATGTCCACTCTTTTAACACAGTTTTTTTTTTAATGGCTCCAAAATTCTGAAAATGTTCTGTAAGTATCCTAAGAACAGTTGGAACTTGGCTTTGTTATTACTCCATTTCCCATGACAAATGACCTGCCACTAGGGGGAGCTCACTTCACATATTTTTGTTGCATTCAATGTATAAACAGTGTGCAGTACGCTTCTAAGTGCCCTCTAGTGGTGGCTGCAGAGAGCCAGAATGTTATCATATTTACTTTTTTTTTTTTATGCAGTTTGTTTTCAGCTGTGTATCAGAAATATCGAACTCCTACCAATATAAAGATTTTAAGAAATTAATTGGAACAGCATGGTATTAAAAGGTAGAGATTCGGTTTAATGTTCAAGACAAAACTGAAAACCTATTATTGGACTGCACAAACAATTGTCCTGTTGGCTTCCCCTGTGCCCAATGAATTCCAGCCGAAGTCTAAACCTAGCCTAGCTAAGGCTAGGTTCACACCTTCGTTGAACTATTCCGTTCTGCTCTGTCAGAGGAGCAGAACAAGGGAATAACTGAACCTTTAATAGGTTCTGTCGGCATGTCCTTGATTTTACTGGGCACAATGGCGCAGCATGCTGCGCTATGGTCTCCGGTAAAACCTGCCGGATCTACGATGGAGGCCCCTAACGGAGCCTCCGACGCAGATGTGAACGGATCCTAAAACATATGCTGGGGTGCAAATGTCTGTCCATTGCAGAAACGCTGGATATCTGTAGTTTTATTTAAGGAGAAATAAAGTTGGCTAGTTGGTGAGTGCACACGGGCATTGCCTCAAACTATGCTTCCGTTACATCAGGCTGGGTGAGGCTCCGGGAGATACTCTGGGTTAACATGAAAGGTCATCTTGTGTTCTCTGAGCAAATATATGATCAGCTATTTTCCTGTTTGCACATGTAACCGTAGCAGTGTCCCCCTAAAACTGGAACACTGTTTTATATTTAAAAATTGGCACATTTATTTAGTTGGGATGAGATGAGACTTTATAATGTACAGGAGTTGGCATGAGCTACCTGGATTTTCCATAATTCAGTACTGACAATAGCTCAATATGCCATTGTGTTTCTATATTCACACTTTACCCTGAAGGTTTATAATGTTTATACAGCTTATTATAGAAGTGTAACTGTTACAAAAAAAATATTGAAGTGTAATTTTCTTCGCACACTGTAATAACAATAATAAAATGGCTCACACACAAATGTTTTTAATGCTTCATTTATATCACCCTGTGCAGGGAAATTACTCAGTTCCTATTGAAATCAATCTCTATGTAATTGATCATTCATCGTGCCAGGTCCTCCAGGTTAGTTTTGGATACTAGATGAGTTCCTCCAAGGCTGGGTTCACACAGTTTTTTACAGGAGGAAAATCTTTTCCTCTGCCTACACGCCGATTTTTGCTGCGTTTTTCGCCCGCGACCGTTGAGCGCCACGGGCATAAAACGCCATGAAATACGCTTTCTCTGCCTCCCATTGATGTCAATGGGAGGTCAGAGGCGTAAACACCCAAAGATAGGACATGTCCCTCCTTTTTCCCGCGAGCCGGTTTTTCCGCTCGCAGGGAAAAAACGCCTCCGCCTTCCATTGAAATCAATGGGAGGATTTTTTGGCACGTTTTACGGCGCGGTTTCCTCGTCAAAAGACTCGTAAAAGAACTCTAGGTTTAGGGGGGAGTTCACACAATCATCCCTTTAAATGATTCTCATACCCTTCTGAGAATTTCTGCAATATTCCTTAATAAGGCTTTGGTGGGCTGTCTGTTCTGTATGGAGCGTCATTGTGGTCACCGCAGCAGTGACCGTTTCCACTGCTCATGGCACTTTACCCAAACACTAGAAAGGGTGCAGCCAAATTTACTATAATTTACGCCATAAATTTCCGTAAATTATAGTGCAAATCTACCCCAGCTCATATCTGTCGTACATTTGACTTTCTATTGCATGGATGGCTAGAGATGCGCCTAATTTATTAAGAGTACTTAATAAGTGGGGCACCTCTTACTACAGCGCTGCTTAGATTAAGGCCGGGTTTACACGAGCATGTGCGTTTTGTGCACGCAGAAAATGCGGCGTTTTGTGTGCGCAAAAGGCACTTAACATCTCCATGTGTCATCAGCGTATGATGCGTGGCTGCGTGATTTTCGCGCAGCCGCCATCATTGTGACACTCTGGATGTTTGTAAACAGAAAAGCACGTGTTGCTTTTCTGTTTTCATTCATCCTTTTCACTGCTGTTGCGCGAATCGCGCTTGTCCCACGGAAGTGCTTCCGTGTGACATGCGTGGTTTTCACGCACCCCTTGACTTCAATGGGTGCGTGGTTTTCACGCACCCCTTGACTTCAATGGGTGCGTGGTTTTCACGCACCCCTTGACTTCAATGGGTGCGTGGTTTTCACGCACCCATTGACTTCAATGGGTGCGTGGTTTTCACGCACCCATTGACTTCAATGGGTGCGTGGTTTTCACGCACCCATTGACTCCAATGGGTGCGTGGTTTTCACGCACCCATTGACTTCAATGGGTGCGTGGTTTTCACGCACCCATTGACTTCAATGGGTGCGTGGTTTTCACGCACCCATTGACTTCAATGGGTGCGTGGTTTTCACGCACCCATTGACTTCAATGGGTGCGTGGTGCTCACGCACCCATTGACTTCAATGGGTGCGTGGTGCGCGAACAGCGCTCAAAAATAGGACATGTCGTGAGTTTTTCGCACCTGTCTGCACGGCCCCATAGACTAATATAGGTCTCTGCGACGCGCGTGAAAATCACGCGTGTCGTACGGACGTATAACACCCTTGTGTAAATGAGCCCTAAGACTGGCATATAAAATGCAAGTCTTAATGAATTCCCTCCATTGTTTTCCTTCCCTGTTTTTTGTCTTAATGCTCCACCTTCTGAAGATTTTAACAAACCTTTCAACCTAACAATTTTCAAGTGCAGCATTTTTTAATTTTTACAGAAGCTTCACGTTCCAAAAGCATGTGCAGGGTTGGTGAAATCACATAGTCAACTCATGATGTCTTTAAACTCATCACTGTGGCGGTTGCGGAATGTTTTTACGTTCGCTTTCTTACACTTCCTAGTGATCTGACCGGCTATATTTGCGGCCTAACCGGTAGAAGCATAAAATGCCCAACTGACCAATAAGTGTATATAGAATAGCGCAAACAAGCAGTGTAGCTACTGTAACTTTCCTCTTCACAACCAACAACGAAGTGATGCCAGTGTAACCACATTCCATGTACGGGAGTCATTTTAATGAAAAGTGGATTGATAAATTGCTCGAGGCGTTCGTTTTAGAACACCACCTGCTTTCTTCCCGGAGCCCAAA
Source organism: Rhinoderma darwinii (assembly GCF_050947455.1). NCBI lineage: Eukaryota > Metazoa > Chordata > Amphibia > Anura > Rhinodermatidae > Rhinoderma > Rhinoderma darwinii. The sequence goes on from NC_134697.1 coordinate 25,666,461, forward strand.
TTTGTTCCTAAAGCTCTGCTTATTTTTATTGTACCATGGCTCAGCCTTCAATAAACAGTCCAGTAAAATATGGCTTGCATCATATTGTCAGCAATACAAACAATTAAGAAGTATAAGGCGTTGTCCATATCCTAGCTGCTCGTTCTTTTGCCGTAAAAGGTTTTGAACATAAGAGTAGAAGTGTTCAGGGGTAAATCGCCTTCTCCAGAAAACCAAATTGCCATTTTAGGTCTCTGGTGGAGCTTATACACTTCTTAAAATAAAGCCCTTTGTTATGCTTTGATGTTCTTCTACCGGTGTTCTACATAACTATAATTTAGTGGTACATTTAGTGTTAATTTTAGAAACTGATTGAAGACCTTTCATACGAGAATCCTCCTATGACCATCCCTAGCCCCCACAAAAAGAAAAATAATTACTCCCTAAAATGGTTTTCACCATGAATGGGATTGTTTCTGCAGCAAGCAAATAGATTTTTAGAAGTTCCGTTCAAATGACTGCAACCGATTTTCAATCGCAGATATTTTTGCAACAAAATCTGCCTCGTGTGAATCTGCACTTAGGTCATGTCCACACATTGCGTAAACAGTTGAATTCCAACTAGACAGCACATGACCCCCTTGAAGAGCATCTGTCACCCCTCCTGAATTATCTATTTTGGTAAAAACTTGTATTCTCCATGGACTAACCACTGTGGAACCTCTTTTCTAAGAATTATGCAATGTGTGGTTCCTCTGGTGTTCCTCCTCAATTTATGAATAAATTGACTGTGTGTTGTTCCACTCAGCCTCACTCTGTCAACACTGATTGGATATCGTTCGACTGCATATATATGTATATGGACCGGTTTCACACACAATACAGTGGTGTATGTGACAGTCTAGACTCCAAGACCTAAATAACTTACATGCCAGATATCTGGCACTACAGGGCTATCTATATATGTGATCAGGTATTGAGACCAATTGTGCTGGTAATTCAGAAAACTTTAAGCAATAATCTCATGGTGTTTGGTGTGCTGCAGAAACTTAATGCTTCTGCTTAGTCATTTGTGTGTCTGAGCAGTTTTCAAGGAAAATTTAAGATCCTGTAATGTTTTGCTCACTTCTTCTTTTGTCTTGATCTGGAAATTTTTGTGCAGTCTATGCGCCAGTTCACACAGTTTGTTTTTTTACGTGGAAACCGCGTTGGAAAATGCGCCAAAAAACTGACAAATGTCTCCCATTGAGGTAAAATGAAGTCATGCCCTATCTTCGGGAGTTTACGCCTCTGACCCACCTCTGACATCAATGAGAGGCAGAGAAAGCGTATTTCGCTGAGTTTTTTGCCCATAGCACTGAAAGGGCGCGAGTGAAAAAAGCAGCGAAAATCACGGCAAACGGCGTGCAGGAAGGTCAAACTCTGCCTCAAAATCCCAAAGGGAATTTTGAGGCAGAATTTTCCTCCTGCAAAAAACTCAGTGGGTTCACACAGACATTTTTGACGCGGAAACCGCGCCGCAAAATTCATCAAAAACGGCCCGAAAATGCCTCCCATTGATTTCAATGGGAGGCGGAGCCATCTTTCTCCCACGAGCAGTAAAACCGTTTCGCTGGAGAAAGAAGGGACATGCCCTATCTTCGGGCGTTAATGCCTCTGACAGATAAAGCGTATTTTGCGGAGTATTATGCCTGCGGCGCTCAAGGGCCGCGTGCGAAAAACGCAGCGTGAGGAAAATCTGCCTCAAACTTCCAAACTGAATTTTGAGGCAGAATTTCCGCCTGCAAAAAAACTCTGTGTGAACCCAGCCTAATAGTTTCAATGGTAAATAAATATTCTGTGAACTTTCTATTTTGAGCTGGTTTTGCCTTTCCTGCTGACACTTCCTGCCTGCCATCTGTAAGCTCATCAGAGTTCTGTTCTGATCATTTTTTAAGAAATACAGCAAGACGGATAATGTACTAACAGCCACTTGTTTTCCAATACCCTACTCACATGAGTGTAATTCAGGCTTGGGTCTAATGGTTAGTACTTACAGAATCAGAGGTCCCTATGATGCTGCTTGTTCATATTAATAGACCAGCAGTCAGGCCGGGACTTTTGGCCGTATTCTATTCGTGTGAAACCGGCCTTGGGGTATATTCTCACATAGCGGTAGTCGTAAGAAGCCATACCACTACCACATGTAAATATGAATACAGTGTTTTCCTCCGCAATTGTGGTCAGAGACATTTCTGGTAAATAATCCTACAATTTTATAGAGCGTGCGGCATGTAGTTTTGAGTATTATAAAATATCCAAATTTTAATGCACAACCAACTTGTATGATGAAATATTGATCCTTGTTCTGATATGGTAAAACAGGTGGTAGAGAAACGCCCTCCAACCATTATTTTGGGGTCGTGTCTTGTATGTAAACCCTGCTGTTCACTGTGTTTGTTCTCTGCTCTCTGGCTACTATACAAAACTGGGAACTTAATACCTTACCTTACTGTCTGCTGTGATACTTGTTTGTATTCAGTGATCTGGCATTTCTCCGTGCCCAAGTGCTTTCTACTTAACTAACTTGAGGGGCTGTCAGTTGCTCATCTTCTATTGGCACCGTGGTCGTTTTTACCAGAGCTATTCCATTACAAGAAACAATAGGATAAATATAGTGTGGGTGGCCTTTATGGAGGTTATATCTACCATTAATGGCCAGGCCTGAAAAGGGCCTTAATGACCAGCTAAGTTTTTTGTTTTTTTTTTGTTTCTGCGCCTCTGCCTTTCAGCAGCCATTTATTTTTTCCTTTACTTTTTTTCCTTTCTAGCTCCCCAGGGCTGAATGCAGAGGGTTTCCCAGTCCCCGATCGCATCACTGGGTTTCCCCTTTGATATTGCCGTGGTCCCGAACCGTGACGATTGAAGGGCTGATCCCAGCCGTATTAAGCAGGCTGCTCTAAGTACAGGAGATGTCGGTAACCGCTGCTGTGTATAGCAGGAGTGCTCACTGTAGCGCTCATAAGCCTTTTCTACAGCGACGTCAAAAGTTGTCGTCGATTCGGGACCTTTTTTAAGCAAGAAACAACCAAATGTAGCATGCAAAATGTCCCTTCTAGTTGCACATTACACCCGACTCAAAATGCATCTATTGTAGCCCTTTGGACATACTCTATTTTGAGATTTCTTTAACTAGGGGGGTTCTTGAATTAAAGACAACCTGTCAGCAGTTTTAAGCCCTTAAAACGACTGATGGCGCTATATACATAGTGGGGAGTACAGTGTAACGATACCGGTGTTGTCGGTTATGCAAGTTGCCTAGAAATCTAGGTTTTTGATGTCCCCGGCACCACAATTTTTGCTATACGTGTCTTCTGATTGGACACTAGAGCCTTCACTCAAAGCAGAGGGAAGGGACTGGCAGCGTTCACTTGCAACCGCCCTCACGGGGACATCAAAACGTAGATTTCCCAAAGGTATTGTTATTCTGCACTACCCAGCGATCGTGCACACTAATCGCTCAATGTAAATGAGTGTAGCGACTGACTAAAACCTTTTCTTATTGTATAAGTTATTTATGCGATCAATCGATCGTTCTGACATTGTGGCATGTAAACATGAATTGTTTGATAGCAGATATGTAACATTGTTAAATAGACTACTAAATTATGAATTTTTAACGATTATTGAGAACATTATGTCAAAGTGCTTTTCTGTAATTGCTATTCGATCTCTTACAGCAACCGTATCGAGGCAAATATTTCTTAATAGAACCATTTTGGGTGCATCTAACTTGACATTTATTTTTCTTTTTTTTTTGGGGGGGGGGGAATTGCGCCGTTTATTTTATTTTTTTTCTTACTAGCTTTATTTTATGGGACGTTACGGTTCCAATTATACAATGTGTATTTTTTTTGCCAAATAAAACCCCTTCCTATGGGGAAAACATATATATATATATATATATATATTTTTTATTTATTTTTTTTTTTAGTTAACTTTGCGTAACTAAAGGACTTCACAATACGTTTAAATGGCCGGAGTCAGCAGTAACTCAGATCCTGGCTGTTGCAGTAAGATGATGGCTGTATGTTACAGCCGGCACCCGCTGCAAATGGCATGGACACCGCTCCTGTGCTTGCGTCATCCAATGAATGTCAATTTGCATGTATGTACTGCTGAAATGGATATACAGGTAAATCCAAATGTGGGAAAGGAAATTCTGTCTGATTTTACAAAATCCACTTTAAGGACTTTATTTTGGACATGCATAATAAACATGCGTTGAACACGTGTTTCTGTTGGATTTGGGAAAAATAGCGGTCAGCCGAATGAGCTTTTGGCTGACAGCTAGCTCGTGTATTGCCAGCTTAAGACCTCTTCCACTTCACATTCTGGAGATCTGAACTAATTGAATTTCCCATTTTGGATGGACTTGGTCTTGATTGTGCCAATGTTTTCATTCATTCATTCATTCATTCATGCTTTGCAGCTTAAGAAATAGAAGTGCGGTGCTAAGACTTTCCTGGATATGTCCTATGTACTTACGTCACAATGAGTTTTCCTGTCATGTAGATTTGTGATATATTGATTTCCGAAATTGCAGAACAAGGCATTAACATGTAATTCTAGCTAATAAATGAATTGGATGGGCACCCTGACCTTTCTGAAACTATTTTTTATGATTTATGCATCTGCCTGTAGAATGCCTTTTCTTCCACCATCGCTGTGATCTTGAGTCAAAATGTTTTGGAAAAGCCAAGAGTGTTACATTAATCTCTGTACATACAAGCTTTTGTGAAATAGTAGTGTCACAAAGCCATTTGTCAACATATCTCCTATAATTGATCATGTTGCTACAACAAGCCTTCATCTTTCCACCTATTACACTATAATATGTACTTAGGCTGTCACTTTGCAGAAACAAAGTAGAACAGATCATTTTTGTGTATTCAAATAGAATTATCCATGTCAAAAACATAGAATACAAGCTTCTAATTTGTCCAGTATTTTTGTGAAGTTTTCATATTATTTAGCTATTTCTAAATATTCGTATTCACTTTTAGATGAACGATCAGCTCTAATGACCTGTCTATTTAGGCAAATGCTTGCATTCCCCATTAAACTTTGTGTTGGCCCTCTGTTATTCCTCCTGCAAATGTATGAATAAGTTTACAACTGGGTTCTATCATTCCCCTTGCCAAAGGAGCGTGTCCTGACAGTCTGGTACTATTCAATCAGTGCTGACCATATTAGACTATGTAGTGACACGCTATTGAGAAAGGGAATTTTAATGCCTAGCTGTCAATTAATATCAATTTCCATGAGCAACTGACATGTCTGTACAGCTGACGGGTTCTCTTTAACCGAGTACTAGAAGCCATTATCGTGTTATTAGGGATTAGAAATCTGCTTCCCACCAACCCTGAATGACTGTTTTTGTAACTTCATTGACGTGATTAAAGAGAGACGCAGCTACTTCTGCATTCACTCTCCACCTGTGGTACTATCTATAAGGGGCACATTGTGTGACACTATCTACGCTGGTTTTTATGCTACGCGTAGTGTTCAGCACATATCCATTAGCCCTTTATATTAGCGTTTGTAATATAAAGGGCTAGGCTGGTGAATACGTGCAGACTACTACTCATAGCGTAAAAATCAGAGGGCAGCGCGTTAATGGCGGAAATAAATTGGTTTAAAAACTATTCATTCAGAAACCCACCTTTGAAAATCCTGTGTTCACCCTTGTAAGTCCGGGGCATTTGAGGGGCGCACCCTCTATCTTTATCTGTCCCTCTCTGCTGTGATTGACCAGTAAATTGACAGGCTGCTGTGTATGCGGAGGGAGCACTCTCCTCATGAATACACCGGATTCATAACTCTAGTTAGTCTAGTGTATTTACTAAATGGCACAATATTATTTTTTTTGTGCCATGTTGGCGCAAATTGAATATTAAAATTTATAAATACCTCTAGCCCAGGTCCAATTTCACTAACTAGGCCATATTTATATATCAAAATAAACATCAGAAAATACCGGACACAAATATAAATTGTATTTCAGGGTGAATTATGTGCTTAAAAAAAAAAAAATCCGAATAAAAAACAAAGCGTGTTTTTAAGCGTGTTTTATACCCGTTTATCCAGCACAAGCAGAACATCTCTAAAAATCACCTGGTCATGAAGTCCCAAAAATATGTTCGGTATCGAGGGAATAATATAAAAAAAAGAGAAGTGGGCGTTTGGGATAGAAAGATCATCTTAAGAACTGTACATATACCTTACAAGATTCAAGGTGTTCACTTGTGGTTACACTTTAGCAAAGGGTTAACTTACAGAAGTTGAATTCTATTTTAAATACTTTTTCCCTGGGAAGTGAAAATAAAAGTAGTTCTAATTATAATTCAGATAATATAGGGGAGAGAAGAGCGGATGAAAGCATTTAATTGCATGGCACAATTCAGACATTTATAGTTTGCCAAACAGCATCTTTTCCAAAATATGTCATTACTGTGCAATTGGATTTCTAAATATAAGATGCTTTGAATACAGTTTTGGAGTTATGGCTGGATTTATTCCGTCCTGCCCTGTTATTTCTCTGTTTTGATACACCGCTGTCTCTGTTTAATGCTTCTTCCAGTGCAGTCGAGGTTAGTGCCAGCGGAGACTTTTCTGTGTTGCGTAACTCAACCTCATGAAGCGGCACTGAATGTCCTCCAGTATCTCTCCACGTGTAACCTATACTCCTCACTGGAAACTGAGCCCGCTATTGTTACATGTATAGATTTCATTAAAGTGATTGCAACTTTCCGTTGTATAATACATTTGTTTAAAGAGCGATAACGTTCTGTTCTCACCAGTGCTATTTTGGCAGATCAGATTACATTAACTGACACATCCATTAGTGCTGAATTCTGTCACCCATAGATATTAAAGGGGTATTCAGAGTTACATTTTTTTCATCTGGCACTGCTTGTAGCTTCTTCCTCAGATCACATTTCTAATGTACTCAAAGGGGTTTCCCATAATTATTTATAAGCTATAGAAATGAATGTAGATGGGGTCAAGCATGCACACTACCGCTCCATTCCTATGGGGTTCCCAAGAACGGCAAGGTAAGCCCGTTCTCGTGATTGGTGGAGGTCAAAGCGGTTGGACCCCTAACGATCAGATATATATCACCTGTCCTGTGGATAATTGATAAATACGGACTATGGGAAAACCCCTTTAAGGTCTCTAAAGTGACCTTGTTTACCGCTGCCGCCGCAAGTCGGTTCACGTTCCAATCTTTTTGCCTGCTCTGCTGATGTGCAGTATACCTAGTATATGCCCAGTATATGGCATGTCACTAGTGATGTGCCATGTATGGGCAGTTCTGTTGTCCAGCAGGGAACCTTATAACTGCTATCTAGCGGGATAGTACTCAATGGAACACACTGGCTGTTTGTGGTACACGAGCATAGAATGGCACCTATAGGGAACTGGGCAGCAGTTAAAGGGACACACATTCTGTGGCAGGTACTCAGCTGGTGAAGAGCTGTGGTGGGAGACAGAGGGTCACAATGTCTGTCAGGCTGTCAAGAGAAGAACAGGAATGCCGGGTAGCTGGGCAGCAGATACAGTCTCTGTATGAGAAGTGATTTACTCCGGTTTTGGACTGCAGGGCAGAAGACTGAGGGACGAGCTACATCGTAGTAGCTTATTAAAGCGATTTTCTGGGACTAAAACGATGATGCCCATCAATGTTTGATTGGTAAATGTTCTCATCCGCTTTGCTGCTACTGTAATATGCTGGAGTATTTACGCTACGTGTGAAATTGGCCTCATTGTCACATACGATGTCAGTCCGAACATTCCTTATTGTCCTGAGGACATCAAAAAGGTCCTAGGATTAGATTGACTACTCTTATCAACAGTATGAAGCAAAAATGCAGACCTGCGCAGCTCGGGATATGCATGATCAGTTCAGATGTTGATACCGGGCCATTCTCCTTTCTTCTTAGACTTTAAATAACTTTGTGCAAGGCACATAGCGTAATTCGGATCAAGTTTGCCACTAGTTACCGCATCAATCCTTAGCCTTGTACCATCACACTCTCTAAATAGCCGGAAATACCAGTCTCCGATGGTGAACAATCACTGCAACATCTTATTTCTGCAAACAGATTTATTGTACTCACAACAATATGGTAATGTTTTTATGTAGAATAAAAATAGAGGTATGACCATCCCGACTAGAGTTTTGCATTTTCGGCTTCTTCCAGGGCATGTCACAGCGAAATTTACTGCTAAGGCACTTCAGACCAGCCCTCTGACTGCATTTCCTCTCATCTATTATGTAACAATTTCAAAGTTGTTTTCAGATCTTTGTTATATCAGCATTTGACATTTTGGGAAAACTCCTCCACAAAAGACATCAGGAGCATGAAAATGCCCAAATCACTAAAGCACTGTTTGCATGGAAATTCATAATTTCACATTGTCTTCATTTCACATTTGTGCTGTATATTATGTGTTCTGGTGTGCTCATCTGTAGCAGTCAAAATATTATTTTTTTTGCAAAAATTGTAGCAAAACTAAGTCGTTTTTCCGCAATTGTGTGACCAAGGCAAAAAACGCAAATTGACTGCGATATGTAAACACACCTTTAAAATGATGCTCCAGACAAATGTCTTTTAAGGTTATACTGGAATATGTTGATTCCTAATATACCAGCGCAATATTTTGACGGCCCCATTCATACAATATCGACATACATTCCACTTCACAACAATCTTAATTTGGCTCTAGATTATTCTCTGGGTAATCTGGGGACTAGCAGTTTGTTAGAGTAATATATGGAGCTCTCATCACTTAACTCTTTGATTACAAATATTTAACACATTAATTGTTTTGCAGTTTATCCCCTCACTGAATCGGCACTATTCATATTCAATGTTCGCTTCAATTGTGGAAAGGCTTCCTGTGCATGGTGTTTAATTTTTAGGCTTGATTCACACGAGACAAATGCTGAAGGTTACAGTTCTGGACATGTGGATAAGGTTTGAACAAATCTCATTCACATGCTGCTGAACGTTTTCCAGCCGGAAATCAAGAGCATGCTGCGGATTTTTACCCCTTTTGAATGTCGAAAGCGTGAATTCCGGAACAAAATCTGCACGTTACACATGCTGATTTTGCTGCAGAATTACTTTGAAAACTCTCTGATACGCTACGGAAAATCTGCGGCATTTCTGTCCCGTATGAATCCAGCCTTAATCTGTCAATGAGCTCAGAAGACTAGCGGGAAAGACATATCCGCCTCTGTATGTTCCCCGACCTCATACGTTGCATTTGAAGAATAGGTTAATGTTATTTAGTTTGTAATTACAGTGGAGGGAGAAGCCTGCAGATATAATAACAGTAATATTACTGTGTTGTACATTCCAGGAAAATGGGCTCCGCGCTCACATTTTTCTAGAGAATTTGTGGCTCAGGAATGTGTGTAGGTGTCTTGGTACAAAAAGGGTTTATTTTCATTAGCACTGACAGGTAAAACTACTTCACTTAAAGTCCTAACTTAAAGAACAACTGCATTGTGGGAGACATTATCTCTGGCAAATTATCCGAATCACACAAAGAAGAACCTGTGTAATAAAAAAAAAAATGTTATTCCTTTTTTGTTTAATCTATACTGGGAAATGCTGTAGAAATGCTGAAAGAAACCCCCTTCCTCCTCCCCAGGGATGCAAAAGGAATGCTGGTTGTAGACATTAAATTTTAGGCTGACCGTAACCAAATGTGTATGTGAAGGGGGAAGATAACTGCCTGCCAGACTCCTCTGGCTACACTCCTCTCTGGGTTACAATAAGAGGAGACCGGTTAACATCCGAACTGTTGGATCTTTCTTTCCTCCTTACTGTCTGGCTGCTCCATAGACATTCGCTTTCGACTGGCGGTGGAGTTTGCTGGTAATTTAATGTCTATGGCCAACCTAAGTCCATGTCAGATGTCCTTAATATGATCTTATTTTAGGGTCCATATCATGGCTGAAAAACTTGAACCTCCTTCGGTTCTAGAGAGCCCAACGGTGATCTGTACTTGGTTTGGTGGAATCGTGGGGGGGGGGGGGGGTTGGGTCTTACAGCCATTTGAAACAAGTATCTATCGTTATTAGTGGCATCTCTGCTCCAAAAGTCGACAACAAAGTCCAGTACTATGCAGGTGAATGGGGTTTTACAAAACCTCATTCACACGTGGCAGAAAATAACTAGAGCGTCTGTAAGGGTATGCTGTGAATTTTATAATCCATATTATGCCCTATATGTCGTGGAATTCTGCCACAGGCTTTACCCTTTTCAATACAAAATCTGTAAGTGAATCCCCATGTAACTCACATGCAGATGATGGCAAATTTTCGACCATATGCGCGGTAGGAAACTTATGCAGTGTCTAAACATAACCTAAAAGTGACAGTCTGCATTAATTTAAAGTGTATATCTGTTTTTAGCCACACTTTACGGTTTTATGTTGGTAGTCTTTTTATATATCAGTTGTGTACGGCCAGTTGTTTTATGCCAGAGCTGGACACCACTAGTGAAAAGGACAGGGACATTATGCACTGGTTAGACATGCAGTGTTTTTCTGTCCGGCACAAGGAGACATCCAGTGTCACAATTGGTGCATCAGTTGCCATAGGTACGCATGGGATTGGTTCTGACATTTTGTTTTTCCTCAGGCTTTTCCACACCACAGTGGAGGGAAATAAAGTCGCATCGCCGGACATATACGAGCAGGGCCTTTATCTACATGTTTTTTTTGTACTGGGTTTAAGATCATATCTAGAATCTCTCAGACTGTTGTTGGTTGTCCACGGAGACAGACGTTGGTGACATCTGAACTGCCACGATGCACTGCATTCTGCTTATGTGCAATTAGTGCAATTAGCACAATTGTAATTTAGAAAACCTGAATTTGTATGTGTAAAATAAAGTAATGGTTTTAGAATGTTTTTGGAAGTAAAAAAATTCCTTTACACTGTCATCCTCATGTATGGTATTTTTTCTGTTTTTCAGATCATACACGCACAGAAGCCTCAGTTTTTATCATTGCACTGTCAAGAAGTCGGTGGGAAGAATTATGAAGCTTCTATGGCTCATGTTGATAAGTTGGTCAAGTAAGTATACAGACTTTGCAAGTTTTCAGAGGGTTTTTTTTTTTAACACCTTCTTTCAAATTTCTTTTCAAGGCAGGTTTAGCTTATAGGTGGGGGGTCTCACTCTGAACACCCTTCTAATAACTAAAACCAAGATTAAAGGGGTTTTTTTGTTTGTTTTTTTGTTAAGATTTGCCATTGTAAAATAAAGTTCTGTAAGTTTTTTTTAATATTTTGTTTAAATTCCTCACCATTTCTTTTGATTAAATTCAAAATCAAGGAGGCTGCAAACCTGTACAAGCCAGCTCGGTACATTAATACAGCACCAGAACAAAGCTCGATACATAAATACAGCACCAGAACAAAGCTCGATACATAAATACAGCACCAGAACCAAGCTCGATACATAAATACAGCACCAGAACAAAGCTCGATACATAAATACAGCACCAGAACAAAGCTCCGTACATTATATACAGCACCAGTACAAATATCTCAGTACAGAGATCATTTGCAATGTTAGGCTAGCTCCTGCCTTATCAGTTTTTGTGAAACCACAGCTGACCCATAGTCTCGCTTCAGATCATACAGTGACTACAACACTGATCAGTCAGAGGGAGAATAAACGTTTACATTCAGTGACTCACAGGTGACGTCTTCTCAGATTCTAGTCGTTCTTTCTTAATCTTCTCCATCCTCTCCATGATTTTTCACTGCCACGACTCTGCAGCTCCTACATTTTTTTTAACCCATTCGCCCTTCTAAACGTGAAGAAACAATCCTTATAGCGCCACATATATTAGCACTGTGCCCCTGAAAATAGTTTTTTTTAAGAGTGAACAATCGATGTCACACATTGTGCCCCCTGAAAACAAAGCACAACACACAGTGCCCCCTGGACATAGTGACTGTGCCCCACTGTACCTAGTACTTACTGTAGGTAGTGCCCCATGTACAGTGCCCCCTTCGCCTGCATTAGAGTGCCTCATTCTGTGCCCTCGGAAAATGAAGCACCACACAATGTCCCCTTAAATCCTAATCATCACTTGTCCCCGTTCCCTCACGGTCACCCAGCGTTGCAGGCCTTGCCTCTTCTGACCAGTCGTGCTCCAGTGGCATGACGCAGACGGCACAATGACATAATCGTATTGCGTGCATTACTGAAAAAGAGCCGCATGGCAGGGAATTGTAATGGTTCCTTTGCCTTGCCAGCGCTGGTTAGGCTTTTTAATTAAGAGGAGTCTGTTGGTCCCCCTAGCTTATGGGCCCGGTCACAACTGCGACCCCTATAGCTACTCCACTGTTCAGGACTGGGTTTTCAGCTTTTTATGTAATGTTCTTTCTCTGTCCAACAGATTCAAACTCAAAGTGGGAAGTTTATCAAAACTTGTTCGCAGAAAAGTGGAGCCTTTGCCCATGGCAATATCAATTTTAAGAACAATCTCAAAGTATATTAGGAAATTGCAGAACTTTTTATTAAATAAAACTTACACTGATTTTTTTTTTTCTTAGAGCCGTTACATTTTTATGTCCCCTACCTTTCCATTCACAACTTCTTCACTTTTTTTTCCTCTCTCTCCTAAATGCCACAAAATGTTGTTTTTTAGGTTTTTTAGCAACTGGAATGTTCCCTTGTACTTGTTTGTTTTTTTTAAAAAAGAATAACATCCACCACTTGTTTACGTTTTCTCTGATCATATTTGATTTTCTGTGAAATTGGCTTTAAACTATGGCTAGATAGCAATGCAAGATTAATGTGCAATTTGTAAAACAAATAAATTTCAGCTGCTTCCTTCTTGATGACTGAGGAAAAGCTTTGGGCTGTCAAACAATGTGATGTTAATCAAACAAATAAATAAATATATGTTATTTCCAGTGTCTCCATTATAATCACTGGTATGAAAGTTGGGACATGGTACCCTCTAGTGGTGGTTTTTGATTTGTTTTACATCCCTTCTGTGCATAGTACAGACATTACACAAAGAGTTAAGATTTTATTTATTCTTTGGGTAAGTTCACACAGGACGGATACGCGGCGTAAAGGTACACCGCGTATCCGCCCTCTGGTAGGCACAGGTAATTCTGCCCGAAAAACCGGACCAAATTGTGTTGCAGTTTTTCAGCCGGAATGTTTGCTGCAGAAAATAAGAGAAATAAAAGAAAAGCACGTAATTACCGTCTGACGTTCTGCAGACCGGCCTCCTGGGATGAAGTTTAGTCCCGTGTGACCGCTGTGGCCTCTCATCCCAGGAGGCTGGCCTGGACGAAGAAGCACAGTATTCTGGGTAAGTAAGATTTCTCTTTTTTTTTTTTTCCTGAGTTGCGATTTTTGTGACGGAAACGCAGCTTTTCCGCTGGAAAAATCTCCATCTATTTGTTGCGGGTTTTATCTCCCCATTAAATTTAATGGGGAAAACCCGCAACTAAAAAGCAGCGAATACGCAAATACAATTGACATTCTGTGGATTTTAAAAAACGCACTGCAGGTCAATTTCTGAAAGTTTTTTCTGATTATCATTTACGCATTGTGTGGATGACATTTGTTCAATTCTCATCTACTCTGCTGCTACTGTATTATGCTGCAGATTTTTCGCAACAAAATCCGTTGCGGATAATTTGCAGTATTTACGCTACGTGTGAACCCGACCTTTATAGTTTGCGGTCACGGCTGTTTTTTAGAGTTTCAGATGCAAAAGTCAAGACAGACCTTGGCTTAAAGGGTTTTTCCCATCAGGGACATTTGACGTATCCATAGGATATCCCATAAATGTCAGATAGATGCGGGTCCCACCACCTATGGGACCCGCATCTATCTCTAGAACGGGACCCCCTAAACCCAGTTGTACCACTCTGTTTTCTTGTTGAAGCGTGTGTTTTCTGACCATGTTCGATAAAAACAGCTTAGCTCGCTGAGTTTCCGTAACTGCCATTCTCCACTATGGGAGTTCGGAAAACGGCGTAGCTCTCGCTAACGTGGATAGGCATGCTCAATCACTCTTCCCACTGTCGGATCCTCATTCCTTTTCTTGGCATAGTGACACTGTTCACTGAACAGCAATCCATAGGAATTTCTTGAAAGTGGTTCTGGGAGATGTAGGCAGCAAGCAAAGAAGTGTCACGTGATACTGCCCAGCAGCCTGCCCACAGTGGCACAAATTAGCAGTGCGGGACAGATGGGTGGAAAAAAAGATGAAAAGTGTATTTTTTTGGCGGGGGGGGGGGGGGACGGACAGGCAGAGCCAAATAGCAGTTAATAGTCTATCGGGACTTTTTTTAAATTAACTTTTATTCGTCTGATATCCCCTTTAAACATTGCTCAACCTTTTTTTGGCTGTAGTGCCTCCGCTAACCTGCATATTACCATATGCTACAAGTCAGAATAAATGGTTTCATTTTCTAAGTCTGCTTTCCTCAAGTGTTAGTAGTTCCAACCCAGTGAGCACAAAGATCAAAATAAAGAATTGTGGTGTTTTTGTTTTTTTGTCCCCTGCCTATGGTAGAAAAGACTTTGCTCATCAGAGTATGCATGTTTATGGATGAGATATTTTAGCCATATACCTTAGCATACAGACCGTTAAGGCGGAGCTGGACAAATACGGTCTTTCATATAGCCAATGTGCCTAGAAGTTTTCTGCAGATGCTTAACTTTTTCAGAGTATTTTGTTTTTATGATCTACAATGCATTCTGAAAGTCTTTAGACCCTTTAAATTTTTTCACGTTTTGTTATGTTGAGGTAATCAGACCATAGCATCTTGTTCCTCAGTCTGAAAGTCCTATAGGAGCTTTTTTGCAAATTCCAGGCGGGCTTTCATTTGTCTTTTTTACGGAGGAGAGGCTTCTTTCTTGCCACTCTGCCATAAAGCCCAGATTATTGGAGTGTTGCAGTGATGGATGAACTTCTGGAAATTTATATCATCTGCACACAGGATCTTTGGAGCTCCGCCAGAATGACCATTGGGTTCTTGGTCACCTCTCTCTTCTTGGGGCCTTTCTCCCCCGAATACTAGGATTGGTGGGGTGGCCAGCTCTAGGAAGAGTCCTGGTTGTTTCCAAGCTTCTTCCATTTAAGAATTATGGAGGCCAGTGTGCTCTTGGGAACTTTCAATGCAGCAAAAAAATTATTTTTTTTTGTACCCTTCTCCGGACCTGTGTCTTCACACAATCCTGTCTCTGAGCTCTACAGACACTTCTTTCCTCCTCCATGGCTTGGTTTTTGCTCTGATATGCATTGTCAGCTGTGAGATCTTACATAGACAGCAGTGTGTCTTTCCAAATCATGTCCAATCAAATGAATTTACCACAGGTGGACTCCAAGGTGTAGAAACAATTCAAAGATGATCTAGAGAAATGGGAGGCCCCCAGAGCTAAATGTCAAGTGTTCTAGCAAAGGCTATGAATACTTTTTGCTCATGCGAAATTTGAGGTTTTCATTTTTAACACATTTTGCAAAAAAATCTTAAATTCAGTTTTCACTGTCATGATGGGGGGGAAAAACTTTATTTTTCCTATTTTAGCATAAGGCCTCAGCATAACAAAATGTGAAAAAAGTTAAATGGTCTGAGGACTTTCCAAATGTACTGTGTAGAAGTTCTTATGGTCTTGCTACTAATAAAGAAAACGGACACCTGAAATATTTGCTTATCTCTTAAAGATACCAATAAGGCAAACCCCTGTCCTATATGGAGGAAAATATGCAGTAACAGCCGAGCACAGCAATGCAATATATAACCTACAAAAATGAGCACACGGGGCTACAATATACAAAATTACATCTTTATTGTATACAAAAATATATATATTTTTTAAATTGCTGGATTAAAAGTAAAGCCGCAATGGGCAGCAAGGACGCCAAGTCAAATTAGGCAATAATAAATAATCTATAAAAGGGTGACACTATTACATACCAGTGCCAAAATACTTTAGAGCAATACATTAAAATACAAATGTATACATCCCCACCAACAATTGCAAGTGCTGAGCAGAGGAAAGGTAACTGCAGACGTTAAGGAGTTAAATGCACAGGAATGGCAGTAAAATAAAGTACAACTATTCATGTGCACCCAGCAACTAATGCTGAGGAGAGTAAGCAAGTGACCGACTATAATCACAAACCATAGCATAACCTACCCATTGAATGTGGACTGATACTCGGATGGGCGTCCAGCCCGATACGCGTTTACGCTATTGAGCCTACGTCTGGGACCTTGTCTGAGTAGGGCTTGTATATTGTAGTCTTGTGTGCTCAAAATTTTTCTAGGTTATTTATACCTTTCATCTGACTATAAAACTACATTACCTTGGAAGCCATGACAAGTTTTCATCGTCACTTTTTTAAATTTGCCGAGTGATGTGGTAGTTTAGGCCAAAACCTGACACAACCTGCATGATGAATGTGGCTCAATGTGTTTTTTTTTTTTTTTTTTTTTGTTTTTTTTAAATAAACTGTTCTGAGGTTTATGTCACTAGAATAATTTTTTCCCTAATTCTGTTTTCAGAGACCTACTTTCAAGTGATGCTATGAAAGAGTACAACAGAGCTCGAGTGTACCTAGATGAGAACTACAAGTCCCAGGAAAATTTCACGGTATGCTAATAAATCGATGTTCTATAAAATTAAGGGGAACCGGTCATGTTGAAAATGCAGTCTGACCTTTGGGCAGCATGTCATAGAGCAGGAGGAGCTGTGTAGTCTGATATATAGTTTTGCAGCAAAAGATTCAGAATGACTGGTAATTTATTCACTTAAGCCCAGAATGAGCAAGGGTTTAGGAGTCCAGTGGGCGGTCCTAATTACTGATTGACAGCTATTTCTGTATTTATACTTATACAGGGAATACAGTCTATTGCTGCATAGGACCGCCCACTGGACTCTTTAACCCAGAATAAGCAGAGGTTTAAGTGAATAAATTAGAAGTTATACTGAATATTTTGCTACAAAATAAACATCAACCTGCTCCCCTACTCTTGCTCTATAACATGCCTTTAAAGAGCATTTCCACCGTAGGGAAAAACCCCAAAACAAACTTTAGTAAGTCCTTTAGTCGTCCTCGTCTAATTAGTTGTTAAATTCTTGTCAAATTATCTTGTCTATCAGTGTTTCCAATGCGGTTTTCCAAAGTGTTAAGAAGATATGGTGGCCATTTCTGGTATCACTGATTCGGCTGCCTCCGGCCACCGGATGTTTTGAACGGTATGCAGTAGTTGGAGTCTGAAGCAGAAGGCTCCATACATTGCATAGCGGCCGTTCAGCAGAACTGCGGCTCTGCTCCTATTCACTTAAATAGGAGCAGAGCTGCAGTATTGCAGCTCTGCCGCTATACTTTGACCGGAGCTATCTGCTTCCGGAATATCGTCCACTGCCCGGAGGCAGCCGCAGCAACTGATTAGTGCATGTCCAACATCCGGACTATCTTGTGGATAGGACATCAGTTGTCGGAATGTGGAATACCCCTTTAAGGAATTATATTTAAAGGGGTTGTCTCCGACCACAACTTCTGTCCACATGCCCTAATAGATCATGTGGACATCATAGAGGCCGTTCTATGCTCTGTGGAAGAATAGAGGGCAGGTCTTTAAGAGCGTTTCCCACCCTGGTGGACCTGGCTTGTCTATCCCTTACACAAACGGGCATTCATTTGAATGGCTGCCATCTAATGCTACACCTATGCCTAGATGCCGCTACTTTCAGAGACCACTTCTGATCGCCAGGGTAAGAGACACTAACTTCATTTTGAAAAGGGGATATCTTTGTGACACTATTTTTTTTTTTTGTGGGAAAGGTCTTAGAGGAAAAACTTAAATAGCACCTGTGTTTTAAGTGTTCTATGCAAATGCCATGTATCCCCCTCCTCTAAATCTTCCCAGTGGGATCAGTAATGATTTTAAAAAAATACACACCTCTACGAAATTTTGCATAAATTTGGTAAGGCCAGTATCACACGCGTATTTTTTTAGTCAAAGCCAGAAGTGGATTCAAAAGGTATGAAGAAAAGACTGATGCATCGCCCTTTCTTTTGTGTCTACTCCAAAATCGAGTGAAAAACTGCACCAAAAACTGAAGCTTTTGTTTTTGGCTTGCTAAAGATGTTGACATCTGAAAAAGTTAGGCCTCGTTCACATCTGCGTTGGAGACTCAGTGGCCTTCGTCACAGATCCAGCCGAAAATACCAGAAGAAGCGCAGTATGCTGCGCTATTGTTTCCGGTTAAACTACGGACACCCCGACGGAACCCATTAAATTCAATGGGTTCCGTTGGCCGTCAATGGTGTTACAGCGGTCTGATCAGTGTCTACGCTCAGAAGCAGGAACAAGTCTGTAGTACGGCCATGGTCCTGCTCTAACTACGGAGATCAGATAAACTTCAAAGCAAATTGCGGCATACATAAGGAAAGCACAAGAAGGAGCCCCTTTTATCGCGTCACAGGGATATCCTGGGATGCAATCTATACCCATACTCAGGCAGCATAGGGTCCATTGAAGGACCCTAGGGCGTGCTCGACAGAATTCCTGTTGGTAGTCATACTTAGAAGTACACTGCCTATTAGGGAATATCTAAGTACAAAGGGTAATGTACTTGCATAAGTGTGTATATATAAGTACATTATTATGTAAAATCACAAATAATTAATACAACTATTAATTTGGTATTAAAAAAATGAAAATAAAGATGAACTAAAAATATCTGTAAAAAAAAAAAAAAAAAAAAAAAGCCATCATTAAACAAAGCCAGCACAATATCTCTCTCTCTCTCTCTCTATATATATATATATATGTATGTATGTGTATATATATATATATATATATATATATATATATATATATAATACATTTTATTATAGATTGGTTTCAAATCAACAAATACACATATTGGGTAACACCATAACCGTAACAACCTGTTCTGTAAATGTATTACGTTAAAGAGGCACTGTCACCACATTATAAGTACCCTGTCTCCTACATAAGATCGGCGCTATAATGTAGGTGACTGCAGTGCTTTATATTTAAAAAACCGATTTGTTTTCACCACTTTATTAGTGATTTTAGCTTTCTGCTGATGAGTTTCTCAATGGACAACTGGATGTTTTACTATTGACCAAGTGGGCGTTGTACAGAGGAGTGTATGACGCTGACCAATCAGTGACAATCAGCGTCATACACTTCTCTTCATTTCCTCAGCACATAGGGATCCTGCTAGATCCTTATGTGCTGTCTTATACTAACACATTAACAATACTGAAGTGTTTAGACAGTGAATAGACATTCCACGGGATGTCTATTCACAATCCCTGCACTTCGTTAATGTTTCTGTGGTAGTTACAGCAGAGCAAGTGTAATCTCGCGAGATTACGCTGTAGATGACCGTTTACAATGAGATTATGCTTGCTCTGCTGTAACTACCACAGAAACATTAACGAAGTGCAGGGATTGTGAATAGACATCCCGTGGAATGTCTATTCACTGTCTAAACACTTCAGTATTGTTAATGTGTTAGTATAAGATAGCACATAGCGATCTAAAAGGATCCCTATGTGCTGAGGAAATGAATGGAGAGAAGTGTATGACGCTGATTGGTCACTGATTGGTCAGCGTCATACACTCCTCTGTACAACGCCCACTTGGTCAATAGTAAAACACGCCCAGTTGTCCATTGAGAAACTCATTAGCATAAAGATAAAATCGCTAATAAAGTGGTGAAAATAGATCGGTTTTTTTTAAATAAAAAGCACTGCTGTCACCTACATTATATTATGCTATTTATATTGTGGGTTTATACTGTAGGGCAGAGGCAAGTCCAGTCATTTCACATCTTAGATCATTGCTGCGTTCTTCGCTACTAGACCAAATTGGGGTCAAATTAGAACGTGTTCTCGATGGTTTCACCTTTCTGGATATTATCTGCATATGGATCATGGCTACTATTTCTCATATATATGCCCCATAAATTTGTGTGTGCGTATATATGTATATATGTATGTATATGTATATGTATATGTATGTGTATGTGTGTGTTTAAGTAGAGTTTGATGGGGTCCATCGTTTTAATGTAAGGGGGTTTAGTGGCCCTATACAAACAACTTTTTACTGTGTGATATAATGTCTGAGACATGTACTCCTACTAAATTAGGTTTTGGAAGCAGACTATATTCTTGGCACTCAGTATTTACAGAGTCTATCAGGCTCTTGGCAGATTGTAGGATGCACAGTCCTGTATTTAGAGACTAAAAATACTCCATGTCTTCGTGTTGCAAGTAAAATAAACCATTTCCTTCCAGTAAGATTGGAAACCATCTATAAATTTAGTCCCAGGGGTCATTCCGGCTGCGCATTTAGGTCTTTGTCCTTAACTTGTGTTTTATTACATTCTGGCAGGTTTCCATCAACAATAATTAGTAATTATAGTTCCCATGCTCTATTAGCGAAACCTGTATTTATGAGTGTTATTTATTACACGGCCAGTCAGGAGTGTAAAAAAGGGAAATTATTCTCTGTCCGCATGTTCATCATTGTGCATCCAGTGCGGTCTTTGATCAGATGATGTAGACTAAAATGTAGAAGAATATATATCCAACCTCCTTTTGAGGAATACAGCACTGACATATTGGATGGACTGATTTATCCCCAGCTAAATACCCAGATATATTCACCAGTAATACAGATGTCCTTGTAGCTTGAGTGACAACTGATATGGTTGCTCCTACTACTCCTGCAGGGGTGTTCTTTCCAGACTGTTGAATTGCAGATCTGTCTAGATATGAAGCTATGAGGTGGGGACTATGCCACTGCATAACCAGGAAAACTTGCCCTTTCAGATCATGAGTTCGCTAGGGGACTATAACAGCCTACCTTTTGTCATCGCCTATGCTTTGGCGTTTTTAGCCCCCAGAACCCCCACTAATTTCTTAGGACTACCCAGAGCCACGTGTGTAAAAAATTACTCCCTTGTAGCTCTCCTGCTACATGCGTCTTGCACGATTGGTAGCAAATGATACTGTCACAGTGGCAGCATTATCTATGTGCTAATTTGCATTGTGGCCTAGGTAGTAACATGGCATTAACATCCATCAACCATCCATCCCACTACATTACATAAATTGGTAAGTCAAGCAATTGGCAGTTTGGAGGGCTCAGCTGCGGATTTTGCACCAGGGCCCAGAACATCCAAGTTTCGCCCCCTGTTGGCGGAGTCTACCGAGTCACTATTTAGCAGGTGATGAGCTGCAAAGAGAGCTTTTCAGGTGATAAATTTGGTCCCATCCACAGGATAGGTGATGAATGTTAGGTCTGGCAAGCATCCTGCTGGGACTTAGCTTTTTCTGTATTTCCCTAACACTTGGATGCAGCTAGTTCTACTTACATACTTTGTCATCACCCCATACAACTCCTTTTCACGGGGGCTTTCTCCTGTTCTGTTAATAATGGGGAAAGCCCCTTTACTGTGTTACTGTGAACATTTTCCTTTTAGTTGAAGATAAACTTTTGTTAAATGTGTTCTTTTGAATATGGATTCAGCTCCATTTCCCATCTTCCATATATAGGTTATATAGGATTGGTAGTATGTGTGGTTCCAAGCCAAACTCAGCTGTTGACAATCCATGGCTGTTTAATGAGTTCTAGTTTGTTAAAATGATATTGCATAAAGAAATGATGCAGAGAGTAAGGCTGGATTCACACCAGCATGTTACGTCCGTAATGGGCAGAACATATTTCGGCCGCAAGTCCCGGACTGAACACAGTGCAGGGAGTCGGGCTCCTAGCATCATAGTTATGTACGATGCTAGGAGTCCCTGCCTCGCTGCAGGACAACTGTCCCATACTGTAATCATGTTTTCAGTACGGGACAGTAGTTCCACGGAGAGGCAGGGACTCCTAGCGTCGTTCATAACTATGATGATAGGAGCCCGGCTCCCTGCACTGTGTTCAGTCCAGGACTTGCGGCCGAAATACGTTCCGTCCTTTACAGACGTAACATGCTCGTGTGAACCCAGCCTAAAAGGTTTTAAAGCCAAGCTCAACCCTCGTGTGTTATAAGCCTGTGCAGCTGTGCCCCTGCCATCACCCTCGTGTGTGGCTATGATTGACACCCACATTTGCGCACTAATGTTTCACATTAAAGAGAACTCAGATTCTAGACTTTCAACCCTGTAAGCACCGCAATCATGGTGCTGACAAAGCCCCCAACCCCCCCCCCCCCCCCCAAAAGCTATCCAGTATTAGTGCCCTACTCACTCGGACGCTGTCCAGTCAGCACTGACAGTGTGTGTAGGATCACCACGTTGTCAAGGGGAATGGTGCCACCCAATTATCAATGTATTCATACATTTCCAGGAGGAATAACATTGGAACAGCACAACACCTAGTTCTAAGAAAATGTGTTCCAGCATTGTTATTTTATGGGTAATACATGTATTTGCTAAAACTGACGTGTCACAGCTGACAAATGCTCTTTAACCCCTTAAGGACGCAGCCTAGTTTGGGCCTTAAGGCTCAGAGCCCATTTTTCAAATCTGACATATTTCACTTTATGTGGTAATAACGTCGGAATGCTTAAACCTATCCAAGCGATTCTGAGATTGTTTTCTCGTGACACTTTGGGCTTCATGTTCGTGGTAAAATTTGGTCGATATATTCAGTCTTTATTTGTGAAAAATTGCAAAATTTAGAGAAAATTTACAAAAAATAGCATTTTTCAGAATTTAAATGCATCTGCTTGAAAAACAGACGGTTATACCACCCAAAATAGTTACTAGTTCACATTTCCCATATGTCTACTTTAGATTGGCATCGTTTTTTGAACATTATTTTATTTTTCTTGGACGTTACAAGGTTTAGAACATAAACAGCAATTTCTCATATTCTTAAGAAAATTTCAAAAGCCTTTTTTTGAAGGTGCCAGTTCAGTTCTGAAGTGGATTTGAGGGGCCTATGTATTAGAAACCCCCATAAAACACCCCATTTTAAAAACTAGACCCCTCAAAGTATTCAAAACAGCATATAGAAAGTTTTTTAACCCTTCAGGCATTTCACAGGAATTAAAGCAAAGTGGAAATGAAATTTGCAAATTTCATTTTTTCTGCTGAATTTCAATTTTATTCAATTTTTTTTTAGTAACAGAGAAGGTTTTACCAGAGAAACACTACTAAATATGTATTGTCCAGATTCTGCAGTTTTTAGAAATGTCCCACATGTGGCCCTACTGCGCTCGTGGACTAAAACACAAGCCCTAGAAGCAAAGAAGCACCTAGTGCATTTTGAGGCCTCTTTTTTATTAGAATATATTTTAGGCAGCATGCCAGGTTTGAAGAGGCGTTGAGGTATCAAAACAATGGAAACCCACCAGAAGTGACCCCATTTTGGAAATTACACCCCTCAAGGAATTCATTTATGGTTTTTGTTATCATTTTGACCGCACAGTTTTTTCACAGCACCTATTTGAATTGGGCTGTGAAATGAAAAAAATGATATTTTTTCCAATAAAATGTCATTTTTGATCAAATTTTCTTATTTTCACAGGGAACAACATACCCCATTTTGTTGCCCAATTTGTCCTTAGTGCGGCAATACCCCATTTGTGGTGATAAACTGCCGTTTGGGCCCATGGGAGGGCTCAGAAGGAAAGGAGCGCTATGTGTTTGTTGGAGTCCAGATTTTGCTGGATTGGTTTTCGGGTGCCATGTCGCATTTGCAGAGCCCCAGAGGTATCAAAGCAATGGAAACCCACCCGAAGTGACCCCATTTTGGAAACTACACCCCTCAAGGAATTCATTTATGGTTTTTGTTATCATTTTGACCGCACAGGTTTTTCACAGCACCTATTTGAATTGGGCTGTGAAATGAAACAAATGATATTTTTTCCAATAAGATGTCATTTTTGATCAAAATTTCTTATTTTCACAAGGAACAACATACCCCATTTTGTTGCCCAATTTGTCCTTAGTGCGGCAATACCCCATTTGTGGTGATAAACTGCCCTTTGGGCCCATGGGAGGGCTCAGAAGGAAAGGACCACCATTTGGCCTACTGGAGCTTTTCTGGTGCGAAGTCATGTATGCAGAAGCCCCTGAGGTACCAGTACAGTTGAAACCCCCGAGAAGTGACCCCATTTTAAAAACTACACCCCTTAAGACATTCATCTAGAGGTGTAGTGAGCATTTTGACCCCACAGGTACTGTGTAAAAGATAATGCGCAGCAGATGGTGCAGTGTGAGATTTGCAATTTTATATATATATATATATATATATATATATATATATGTATATGCCATTTCAGTGTTCAATATAGTGTGCCCAGCATGCGCCACCGGAGATATACACCCCTTAAATTGTAATGTGGGTTCTCCTGGGTACGACAATACCCTACATGTGGCTGTTATCAGCTGCCTGGGCATACGGCAGGGCTCAGGAGGGAAAGATGAGGGGGGTAAGCTGTGCGGAGTGCATCAGGGTAAATTAAAAATCAAGGGATGTATGATACATTTTAAAACAATCTTTTATACAGAGCCCTGGTTTTTCGGGACACGTGTCACATTGGTATATTGTGTTCTTCCTTATCCCCCTCTTATAGCAGACTCTGCACCTCTTTTGACTCTTTCCCTTTCCACCGGTTTGGGGACCTTCTCCTGGAAAGTGTTGCCCTGGTACGATGCGTGTGGCCTCGCTTCCAGAAGTACTGGGTGCCCCCCCTTCCTGGTCCCTAAAGATTAGATCTTGAAATTCCAGGAAAGTTCCCCTCTGGCCTGCACATCGACGTAGCACGTACGCATTGTACAATGCCATCTGTATGATGTGCCCGGCCAGCTTCTTATACCACACCGCATGGCGCTGTAGGGCTTCAGGACTTGATTTGACAAGTCCATCCCTCCCATGTACCTATTGTAGTCCAGGATGCAGTCTGGTTTGGGGGTGGCCTTTCCTTCATATATCCTAAACCTGTAGGTATACCCTGATGCACTCTCGCACAGCTTATACATCTTCACGCCATACCTTGCCCTCTTACCTGGCAGGTACTGGCGGAATTGAACCCTCCCTTTAAAATGTACCAGGGACTCATCAATAGAAAAACACTTCTCGGGGGTGTATGCTTGGGAAAACCGGGCACTGGAACGGTCTAATAGGGGTCTCCGTTTATACAAACGGTCAAAACTGGGGTCATCTCGGAGTGGGCACGGCTCATTATCAGTATAATGTAAGAAGCGAAGTATTGCCTCATTTATTTATTTTTTTAGGTTCCAGTTCATTTCTGAAGTTGCTTTGAGGGGCCCATATATTAGAAACCCCTATCAAACACCCCATTTTAGAAACTAGACCCCTCAAAGTATTCACAACAGCATTTAGAAAGTTTATGAACCCTTTAGGTGTTTCACAGAAATTTAGAGCAAAGTAGAGGTGAAATTTACTCTTTTTATACCATTTTTTTTATAACACAAAAGGATTTATCAGAGAAACGCAACGCAATACTTATTGCCCAGATTCTGCAGTTTAGAGAAATATCCCACATGTGGCCCTCGGGCGGTAATGGACTGAAGCACCGGCCTCCGAAGCAAAGGAGCACCTAGCGGATTTTGAGCCCTCTTTTTTATTAGGCACCATGTCCGGTTTGAAGAGGTCTTGTGGTGCCAAAACATTGGAAACCCCCCAAAAGTGACCCCAATTTGGAAACTAGACCCCTTGAGGAATCCATTGTAGTTTTCTTGGGGTGCATGCGGCTTTTTGATCAGTTTTTATTCCATTTTTAGGTGGCGTGGTGACTAATAAACAGCAATTCTACTATTGTTTTTGTATACTTTTTTTTTTACAGCGTTCACCGTGCGCTATAAATTACATATTCACTTTATTCTGCGGGGCGATACGATCACGGCGATACCAGATGTTTATAGTTTTTTTTTATGTCTTATGGCGTTTGCACAATAAAATACGTTTTGTAAACAATCATTCACTTTTTGTGTTACCTTATTCTAAGAGCCAGAACGTTTTTATTTTTCAATCAATAAAGGCGTGCGAGGACTTTTTTTTTGCGTAACGAACTGTATTTTCCATCAGTACCATTTTTAGGTACATGCGACTTTTTGATCTCTTTTTATTCCATTTTTTGGGAGGTGAAGTGACCAAACAATTGTGATTGTGGTACGGTTTATTAATATTTTTTTTTACGGCGTTCACCGTGCGGGATAAATAACAAAATAATTTTGTAGCTCAGGCCGTTACGGACGCGGCGATACCAATTATGTATAGTTTATTTGTTTGTTTATATATTTTTATTAATAATAAAGGACTGATAAGGGAAAAAGTGGGACTTTTACTTTTATTACTTTTAAAACTTTTATTTTCTTATTTTTACACATCTTTTTTTAACTTTTTTTTTACTTTATTACTTTGTCCCACTAGGGGACATGAGGGCAGGAGGCCCTGATCGCTATTCTAATACACTGCACTACATGCGTAGTGCAGTGTATTAGAACTGTCAGCTACTCACTGACAGCAAGCATAGTGGGTCCTGACGTTGTCAGGACCCACTAGGCTTCCGTCTATGGCATAGCCGGACGCCATTGTTTGGTGTCCGGTTGCCATAGTCACCATCGCCGGCCGCTATCGCGTAGCAGGCCGGCGATGGCAGCTTAACCCCTAAAAAGCCGCGATCTCTATAGAACGCGGCTTTTAAGGGGTTAATCAGCGGGGACACAGCGATCGGTCCCCGCTGTAGGAGCTGTGACAGCTGCTGAACAAGACAGCAGTGTCACAGCTCCTGTATGTGTCGGGAGGACGGCCGAAACGGCCGTTACTCCCGAGACGTACTATTACGGCATGGAGCGCGAACGATACAGCTGCCATGACGTAATAGTACGTCAAGGAGCGGGAAGGGGTTAATACATTATTTGAAGCATTAAATGGCATAACTGGAAAAGCGGTTCATTCCACCTCGGCAGCTTACGATATTAACATAAATTTGACAGGTGTATATAGACTAATTTAATGCTTTTGTTTGATGCTTGTCCTCACAGGTTATTACGCTTACAGGAGTTTTTATGGTGTTATGTAAATTAAAGCTTAACTGTATGAATGAAGAGTTTTATACGTTTTTAATCTTTGTGTTTTCAGTTCCTCACCGGTTTGCTTTCAGAGAGAACATTTTTTGTGTATTTTCAGAGGCAGTAAACCTCATTTACCTAGTCCTCCTCTCAGCTGATCAGCAGATACAATTGTAACCTGTCTCTGTTGCTAAACAGCTTGGACTCCAGACTGATACATTGTAGCAAACTGCCAGAGGGATTAGTTGATGTATTTGCCTCATTAGGCTACATTCGCATAGCCATTAAAAACGGATTAACTGTCAGTTTTTCATGGCCATTTTGCATCAGTTTGTCTCTAAATCTTCATCCATTTCTAGTCAGTTTGTCCGATTTTAATGGCCGTTTGTCATCGTTTGCCATCCGTTTTAAACGGATGGATTTCATTTGTCAGGTTTTTGGTTTTTTTGTCCCAAAACCCTAAAAACACCAGTGCCCAAGTGGATAGTCCCTGTAGATAGTGCCACAGTGCGCACTGTAGATATTGCCCACATAGGTCCAGTGTCCAAATAGTAGCACAATCCCGTCATAGTGCCACAGTGCCCACTGTAGATAGGGTCACTGTGCCCACTGTAGATAGGGTCACTGTGCCCACATATAGGGTCACTGTGCCCACATATAGGGTCGCTGTGCCCACATATAGGGTCGCTGTGCCCACATATAGGGTCGCTGTGCCCACATGTAGGGTCGCTGTGCCCACATATAGGGTCGCTGTGCCCACATATAGGGTTGCTGTGCCCACATATAGGGTTGCTGTGCCCACATATAGGGTCGCTGTGCCCACATATAGGGTCGCTGTGCCCACATATAGGGTCGCTGTGCCCACATATTGCCATAGTGGCCACTATAGCTAGTTTCAGTGCCCAAATGGTATTCGTGCCCACATATATAGCAACATAGTGCCCACATAAAAAGTGCCAGTGCCCATTGTGCCACAGTGCCCATTCTAGATAGCCCACAGTCCCGACATATAAAGTCACAGTTCCCATGTAGATGGTACCTCACCCCCATATAGTGCCACAGTGCCGATGTAGTGAGTACCACTCCCCCTTGTAGATAGCGCCACGGTAGCTCCCTGTAGGAGCGGAATCCCTCTGGACAGTTACGTAAGGGACTTCTTCTAAGAGAGGAATGCCCTGCCATAGCGTCAGCATCGCCCTGTCCGGGGACTCCGCTCCTGAAGTTGCCACTGTCCTCGTTGTCCATATATGAATAGTGCCACCAGGGGCTACTCCAGGAGGGGAATCCCAGGCCAGAGCGCCAGCAACGCTCTGGCCGGGGATTCCACTCCAGGATTAGCCCCTGACGTCACTATTCATATATGGACAGTGACGGCGGGCGCTTCACCTGGAGCGGAATCCCCGGCCAGAGCGGGGACTGGCCGCCGGGGATTCCGCTCCTACAGGGAGCGACAATGATGCAATCTACAGGGGGATGATATCTACATAGGGGGGTGCTATCTACGCAGGCGGTCAGAGGGAGCCCTTGACGTCACTGTCCATATATGGACAGTGACGTCAAGGGCTTTCCCAAGACCGGAGTCCATAGTTGAAAGCCTGACGTCACTGTCCATATATGGACAGTAATGTCAAGGAGTTCCCTGGGCTCAGCGCTCAAAGTAGTGCTGTGTCCAGGGAGTCCTCTTCCAGGGTCCGTTTTTACCTGCCATTACAAAGATTGACTCCTTAAAGGGAATGTGTCGCTAGAAAAATATATATATTTTTTTTAGTTAAACAGTTAGCATATAAATGATGACACATTGTTCTAATTTTTTTCACAAGTCAGGAAATATTATAAATTAGATTCTAATTTATAACATTTCCATGTGCTGGTCACTAGAGGGAGCACTTCCCAAAATTGCAGCATTGCCATGTGGTAAAACAACCTCATTGCTTTATGCTGCAAATTTGGTGTAGACACACACGCTCTAGTGTGCTCACACAATGCCCCCTCCTTTATCCTGGCTAGTGCTGCTGACTTTCTGCTAATCATATTATGCTGTTAACAATATTTGGCACAGCACTATGGTCTAATGCCGGCTGTGTACTGCCGGTAAGATACCATAGCCTTATTAGAAATCGTTACTTCTAATGGTGCTTTCACATGTTCCTTCTCTGCTGCATTTTGGTTGATGCAGTAATTTTCTAGACATCTGTTCATTATAAGAAAACCCAATTTAAGGGTCTCTACTCCAGCCAAAAATATGTATCACATATGCACTGGGTAGGTGACGAATGTTATATTGGTGGATGTCCAACTGCTGGGCCCTCTACTGATCGCTAGAATGTAGCAGCCCTCACCCACCAAGCCGCATAGAAGAGTCTATGAATAGCGTGCCCGACCACTGCTCCATTCGCTCTATTGGGGTGACAGAAGCAGCCAATTTGCGAACTTGGCTATTTATATTGCATAACTACCATCAATCACAGTAGAGCGGGCGAGGTGCACGTGTGGCCATGTCACCTATATGTGGCAATAGGGGGTAAGGTGGTTTTTGATGGGATTGGGGCTTCCACCAATCCTAATCTGGCCCTGATAATCTAGAGATACTTATGATACAGACATCTATTGTTTTGTGTGACCTTGTGTGTATATTAGGCCATCATGAGAATCCAGTATCACTAGGTTGCTTGTGTACGTTTGTTTTATTACCCTTAATTCATCCAGATGCTGGGATCATTGTTTGATCTTAATTAAAAATGTTTCGTTTTGCCGCCTTTATCGACAATAAAGAACAGATTTAAGTGACTTGGAAATGTGGTTAATAAAAATTAAACCTTTTTCCCTTAATAACGTGTCACAATCCTCGTTCCCCATAGGAATTATGCCTGTTTTACCTAACAGAAAGGTGAAGTTAATTTTTAATAGATTAATGAGATCTCTGTAATATTTTTAGTTGAGTCTGGTTGTGTTAATTGGTCATTAATTGAAAAAGGAAATTGATCCTGATTTATTACAGGCCTTCAGCCGACGGTGGATTTTAATTGGCTTCACAAAATGCCAGCATCTTCCAAGAACCATAGGAATCTCTGATGCATACTTAGCAATGTATATTAATGTATAAGCCTTAGTCTCTATCTACCAGAAGAGGGCGCTGTGTTACCAGAATTCACAGGGTTTTTATTTCTTCTGGGACTGTACACAACTATTACTACTATTGTATTTTATTGAGGGGTTTGTTTGTAAAATATCATTGTTAAAAGGAGGACCAGGTGTAGAATATTATGCTACTTGTAAAGTCTTTTAGTAGATTTGACTATGCACATTTCACATAGAACTAAAAAATTAGAGGGTTTTCTGTTCTATTCTTTTATATCAGTCATAACTTTTTATGCCATTTTTTAAGTCTTTGGGTGTATTTTTAGCTCCTTACTGCACTTGTTCCATACAAAGGTTGATATTTATTAAACAGAGCTCTGCCACTGGGACTATTGCATGTGGTTTCTGCCATGTCATTCAAGTAGCTGTTGTGGGGGGGGGGGGCGCATGCCCCCTCTTATACAGATTTCTGGTTCAAATTTTACCATACAATAATTGAAGTCCATGTTGGCAGATTTCTGTGGGTTGCACTGCAGATTATTTTTGACTGTTACTGTCTTTTTGCAAACATCTACTATGTCTTGGACTAGCTAATCCATAGTCATGTAGTGCTTTTGTTCTGGTCTCGGATAACTTGTTTGTATGTTGTTTGTCCTTCCAATAAGACATAAAGGGGAAATACCGCACATTAAATTACTTTAAAATTAGGTAACCCCCACACGACTGGGTTCATCGTGTGTGTTTTTGCTGCATTTTTAACATGTTTTTTGTTTTGGTAGATAAACTTCCATGTTTCTCAATGGTAGTTCATCAACCAAAGTAAAAAAACACATGTCAAAAATGCACTGTGTGAACCCAGCCTTATAATGTAAG
Organism: Rhinoderma darwinii; assembly: GCF_050947455.1. Classification (NCBI taxonomy): domain Eukaryota; kingdom Metazoa; phylum Chordata; class Amphibia; order Anura; family Rhinodermatidae; genus Rhinoderma; species Rhinoderma darwinii. Next base: position 25,697,529 of record NC_134697.1, read on the forward strand.
TTCCATCAATATAATTTTGTAGTCATGAGCCTTATAGATTTTGTCCACTTGGTGGCAGTATATTGCCAATTTGTAGTTTTTTTTCTGGTAGGGAGTTCTCCTGAGTAAAGCTGGCCATACTGTACATTAGTGATTTCAGACGGCTGTTTTCTGAACATCTTGTCATCCATGGTTTCCTGTGACATCACCATAAGTTTGAAACAACAAGTCGTCTGATCAACCTCCTCCTTGATCTCATCTGTCGTGTCCGGCTTAGGCATAAAACAACTGTCACAATTATTATATGTGAGACCTAACAAGTCTGTGTGATCATAACATGACCAGCTGGGTACCGACACGCATATCCCCCCACCCCTGCCCAGGCAAGGTTCTGCCGTAAACCACACAGGCATGCGTTTTTCTGTCTTTGTTTTAGACGTCTGCGCTATTTTCCCAGGTAAAACTGTTTTTAAACCGAAAAAAATACTACAAATATAAAGGTCATTCCGTTAAATCATAATCTCAGCACATGGGAACCCATGTCATACAATAAACCGATAATTTTTTTCCCTGAATGCTATAATAAAGACAGATAATCAATATAGCCAAAAACTACAAAATACTTTATTTAAACACACATGTACAAACCATTTTTAAAATACACCCATAAAATTGTAACAGGACAGTGTAAGTCAGGCCATATATGGTGGGTGAAATTAATCCAAGTCACTAAATATCATATGTTACCTGTCACCTATACATCCAATATGACAACAAATACAGAATTAAAGCCAAGGTAACCAAATATCTGGCTTTACCATACCATGCGAAAACAAAACCTCACCGACCAGAAACCATAATGGCTGCTGTTCACTTGAAAAAAAAACATGCGGACATTACAAACATTTGAAAACTGCTGATTTGCGATAAAACCGCATTCCCGCATCGTTTTTAGCAGCATCACAGCAGCACCTCAGCCAGACAGTGGCCAATTTGTGTGTCCGTTACCTTATTCGCTGGAAATAAATATTTAATGTTCCCATTCCATGACTGCAAGCAGATATCTTAAAAACTCAGTGAAATTTAGAAACTTTTAATTACAAAATGAATAAACATTAACTGCTGAAAACCGACTACCACTTTAAGTTGAAATCTCTCCACCACCTAATCCAACCAGCCTATTTTCATGCTCTGATATTTGGAATATACTGGAGCAATTTATAACTGATATATTTCAACTTATGGGACAGATTTCCATTTGTTAAAGCCAATTGTTTTGGTTTTGTTAACTAAGGGAAAATGAAACAATAATAATTACATTTGCGTCGCTTCGATATTCCATCACTCTCCGATCAGTGGGGTCCGTCTGCCAGGACTTCCACCGATCCTGAGATTGACGAAGTGCTAGTTTAGCGTTTGCAACGCCTTTTAGTTTTTGCCTGCACAGAGATTCTCCCGGCCACCCAGCATATTAGTGCGGCCTGTAAAGTGATAGTACACTTTGGCCATTTTTTATTTTTTTGGGGTTGAATGTTTACTTGGTCCCACTCTTGCCAATGGGGTGTGTGTGCATAATTTGAGCTGCGCCCCAATCATTTGAATGGGGTTGGGCTGCAATACCAGACATAATCTATGGAGAAAATGGGTGTGAGGTCAACAGAATTTTGTAACTTTTTGTTAATGATACAGAATGGTATAACTAGGTAACTATAATTTTCAGGACTACCCATGTGGGAGCTGCTCAATTGGGCAACCATTTGGTTACTATATAATTCTCCCAGGAATACATTGGGCAAAACTGGAACCTTTCTGTTCTGCCTAGTGCAGTGTCCGGAGATGAGTGGGGCATAAATCTGGAATTCTCTTTGGTGTTTCACGTTTCATGCACCACCTCAACAATCCCAGTCATGGACAGAACACCTTTTTGCCCAGGGTGTTCCCTTAATATCACTCCTTTTTATTTTACATGGAAGACCCTTTGATAATTCAGTACATGACATATCTGAATACTATCGTTCACGTAATCCTCTAAACAAATTCTGTTGAAAATATCACTCACACCATCCAGGCAATACTAATATCATTGTTTGACATGCCGCAGATCTGCACTGCTGAGAAAGGCTTGCCCAAAATCTGACATTAATTGCCAGAGACTTAATGAAATACACTTTAAAGAACCTCCTAATGCGTTGGCCTAAACGATTTTAATTGAATCATAAATAAGAGTAAGATGACTGGATGCAGTATATATATCTGGATACTGTTTGCTTATTCGAGATAATGACTTTATGGATGTTTGGAAACAATTCCGCAGCGTGTTATTGGCAACGCAGTAACCCTTTCATGGTCAGAACATCTGTAACGAACATTACGGTACACTGTCCACCAGATTAAATTCTTACATAAAGCCTTACTCCTGCAGGGAAATGACTGTCTCTTACCATCACCCGGCAAAGTATAAGCTGTATTTTACACGTCATGTATTTCTACCAGTGCAGAAGTAGTTCATATTTTTTTCTAACATTAATACTATTACAATTGTGTGGTATTAAAGGGGTATTACTATCAGACATTTATGGCGTATCTGCAGGATATGCCGTATATATTTATTAGATACCGTCCCAACACTAACAAATGCACCTAGGTTGAGAACGGGGGTCTAGGGGTCCTGACCTCCGTTCCACTTGGCGATGTGGCTGTCCCATCCAGGCTGAGAATGAAGAGATGGCCGCGTCTTTTTTTTATTCTGTTCTTTGGGAGTTACGGAAACTGAGCAAGCTTGTGGATATACCATAAATGTCTGTGATGAGAATATCCCTTTAATATGTGAGACAACCAATATGACCGCTTCTCTTGAGTTGTCATCCAGTTGTCTCATCCTTCTGAACTTCAACTGCCATGATGCCTCTTGTGCTGCAATATCCTTAAAGGGGTCACCTGCTATTAAATGAACGATATTTTTATGTATAATAAAATTGTTACGATTTTCCAAGATACTTTTGGTATTAATTCCTTTGGTTTACACGGAGGAATTTGCAGGCAGAAATAAATCTGCCTCAAATTTCTGAAGGAATTTTGAGGCAGATTTTGACCTGCCTGCACTTTCTTGCCTCGGTTTTCGCAGCGTTTTTTGCGGAGTTTTTTTTCCCACGGCCATTTATGGGTAGCGAGCAATAAAATGGTGGGAGGTCAAAGACAAAACTGTGGCAAGAAAGAACATGGCGCTTTTTTCCCCGTGAGAGGCTAAAAGCTGCTCCGTGAAAAATATGCCTCCGCCTCACATTGAAATCAATGGGAGGCGGTTTCTGTTTTTTGGTGCTTTACTGTTTTCAAGATCTCTGTTAATATTCGGGAGGAATATTCATTGTTTACTTCCATTGGATACAATTCTGTACGTGAGATGGACACTGGTGCATGGCTCGTTACAGTATGTGTATCAGAGCTGTGTCTTCTAACGATCCCAGTACCTGTGTGTCCATCACATAAATATGGACAAAACTTTATCCACTGGAAGTAAACCATGAATGTTCCTTCTGAATAACAACAAACAGAGATCTTGAAAACTATAAGGAATTAATACCGGAAGTATCTTGGAAAATTGTAAAACTTTTAATTATGCAAAATTATATCATTTTTTACATCGTTACATAGGCTGAAAAAGGTCCATCAAGTTCAACCTTTCTCAAATTACACATCATCATTGCTTCAATAATAATAACCCTGAATGCCATTTGTCAGTAAATAATCATGTAGCCTTTTTTTTAAATGCGGACGTCGTATCTGCTATCACTACCTCTTGGGGTAAGGCATTCCATAGCTTGAATACTCTAACTGTAAAAAACCCTTTCCTATATTGATGTCTGAAATGTCTGTCTTCCACACGCAATGAATGTTCCCCGGTACATTTTCGTAAGATCACCTCTAAGGCATCTTTTTTTCCAAGCTGAAAAAGTCCAATTTCTCTAGTCTTTCATTGTAAGCGACGCGCCTCATTAATTTGATAAAACCGGACAACCCTCTTAAATAACAGCATTGTGGTGGCAAAGTGATCAGTACTGGTGTCCTAGTTTCGAATGTAACCAAGGCCAACATCTACATGGAGTTTGTATGTTCTCCCTGTGTTTGCGTGTATTTCCTTTTAGCTTTTTCAGGTGTCCTCCCACACTCCATACACATACTGAAAGGGTTAATTGGCTTCCTATGAAGTTGGCTTGTGTGTTTGTGTCTGAGACCGGGAAAGTAGTTGTGATCGCCATTGGGGACAGAGACTGATGTGACAGGTGACAATCTCTGTACAGTGCTTTGGAATATGTTGGGGCTGTGTCAACATTGGGAAATAAGAAATAACCAACAAGATGTGCCATTCAGGGGTCTGGGAAAGCGAAGTTGAGTTGTAATAACATCCATATAGGTTGTCATGCAAGTTTTTACCGAAACCGATATATCCAAGACCTGGATAACTAGAACTCCTAACACCTTGGCAGGAGAAGCTTACACAGGGCTCCTTTATGTTGTTACAGCATTATTTCTCTGTGCTTTCTGGATATATCAGACTATCATTTGGACATAAGATATGTACAGTGTTTATTGTACGTTTATTTATACTCATAGCTGATACAGTTTTGCAAATGTAACCATGAATTTGAGCTAAATATTGAAATCTGAGCTCAGTCATCCAGGAGTGTATTGATCACTGTGCTAACTGCACAGAAATAATGTCTCATTTAACTGGTCACATTGAAGAGTATAGAAAAAACATTATTTATCCCCTGAAAGACTAAAAGCATCGATAGAAAGAAATAACATTAATGACTTTCCTATGCCCCGGACTCCAAAATGGCTAAATGAGGAAAAAATTACAAATTTATTCTGCTATAATTTTAGCAGTTGTCTTGTTTTAGTGCAGCAGCAGTTAATCCTGGGATGTTAAAGCAGTTTGTGTCTATAATTTGATTTTATTTAGTCACCAAAACCCCATAACTCTGTCCTTCTGCCGCTATAGGGTGTATTGACATGATAGAGTGGGGGTCCCCATTGAATTAAATGGCCAGCATATAAAGGTAAATTTACCATGCAGGGGCCGCTGGTTTTATGTAAATATAGCTAATGTAGCGGAATTGTGTAATATAAAGTTCTACAACGTTTAGGCCCTGTTCACACCGAGGTTTTTTTACACTTATTTTGACGCGGAAACCCTGCCAAAAAATGGCCGAAAATGTCTCCCATTGATTATAATGGGAGGCGGACGTGTTTTTTTACCGCTCGCGGTAAAAAGTGTCATGCCCTATCTTCGGGCGTTTATGCCTCTGACCTTCCATTGACATCAATGGGAGGCAGAGAAAGCTATTTTGCTGCGTTTTTGCCCATGGCACTCAATGGGCACGAGCGAAAAATGCAGCGAAAATCGCGGCAAACCTCGTGCAGGCAGATCAAAATCTGCCTCAAAATTTCAAACGGAATTTTGAGGCAGAATTTTCCTCCTGCAAAAAACTCAGCGTGAACTCAGCCTAAATGTACTTTTTATCTCCATTCTTCACCATTTTACAAAACTCTACTTGCTGTAAATTATTCAGAGCTCTCTGGTTTACATCCAGAGGCTTAAAACCTGTATTGACCTAATGCATTTTACAACTACGGCTCCGTTCACATCTGTGGCAGAGGCTCCGTTAGGGGCTGCGCTATTGCGTCCGGTAAAATCACGGACACCCCGTCGGAAAGCCGACAACCTATTAAAGTCAATGTGTTCCATTGTCAACCGGCGATGTCCATTGTACACTGTACCGTTGGCTCCTCTGATTGAGCAGAACAGCGGAATGAACCGACTCAGGTGTGAACCCAGCCCAAGGTCCCATGCACACGGCCGTGCCAGTCTTCACGGCCCGCGATCGCACGGCCGGCCGCCAATGGCCGCCCACATTTTCGGTCTGTGTGCCCATATAAAGTATGGGAGCACGGCCTGTAAAATCCAAAAGAACGGACATGTTCCGTAATTTTCTCAACATTTCTACGACACGGACACACATTCGTAGCGATACGGAAAGGTGTCCGCTCCCAATAGAACTGAATGGGTCTGTAATTGTGGACCATATTACGGTCCACAATTACGGAGAGTTTTTACAGTTGTGTGCATGGGGCCCAAGAGGTGGACAATTGTATCTTTTCCAGGCAATTTGTGAGCTAGGAATCTTTCCTGTACTGATAGTTTGCTACAATGTATCCTTATAGATGAAATCTATAAACCTGAAATTTAGGCTGTTTAGCTCATAAATGAATGATGTCATTGCAAGTCTGGTGATGTCATTGCAATGCACAAAAGCAACAATTGTGGAGGCTCATAACTGACCGATTCCCCACTCTCCGATAGAAGCATAATGAAATGAAAACTAAAAGTGCTTGCAGCCTTTATTGATATTTCAAGTATTGAGGCTCAGGACATTTATTAAATAATTATATGCCTAGCAGCATAATGACTAAATATAATTATGAGCCATTGAAATAATTACACGAACAATTCATCTTCGCACATGAAGAATCTTTGCCAGTGTTTTATTCTTTGCTTGGAGGATACATAAATGTTTGTTACATTAGGGAAATATCTGGACTTGAACATGGAGGGAGATGTAGGAATGCTTTTGAGTGAGATTAAATGACAGGCATGTAATTAATCATTTTTTGGGTATAAATGTTCAGGTTATTTACTGTTGTCTACAATTTGCAGTGAATTCAATTTCAATACATTTTATCTTACACTGTGTGATTTTATTTTCCTTTAAAACACCCATAAAGTATCAGATCAATCGCCATATAAATAGTAAGCCCATCATATAATGTACATCAGTGTGTGCAACAGGTATTCTGTAAGCGTCTCGGCGATACTGTATATAGACATTTATACACTTTTTTTATTGGTTTGATTTATGTGTTTGTTTTTCTATGCTTTATCTAGGGCAAAGAAACTTAATATCCAATTCTGCTGTTTTCTTGGTATTTTTTACTTTTTCTTTAATAGACTGATAAAATAAGGTCTTATGATAGATAGATAGATAGATAGATAGATAGATAGATAGATAGATAGATAGATAGATAGATATACATGTTTTCTGCTTTGAGATCCTCAAATGCCATGTAGAGCACAATCATAAGCAAGAAAATCTCACAGTAAGATTTTCCAGCTTGTGGCACAGAATAATTTACATTTTCTTTTACTTCTATTCATAAAGTCACTGGAGATTTTTTAAAAGTGGAGCAGTTGCTCATAACCAATCAGATACCAGCTTTTTATTTGGAAAATAAAAGTAGAAACCTAATTAGTTGCAATGGGCAACTACTCCTCTGCACTAGATTTGATATCCTGCTTTGTAAGTTTTCTAAAGTTCTCCTATATACTTAGAGTTTTCTGGAAACCTTCGATATACTTGCCTTTTGCAATTCTTACATCGCCATCGGTCTTGATCACTCCTATCTTCACCAGTTTGTGTGTTACTTTGTGTGATGACGTGAGCGCAATGGACATAGATCGGTGCCCTCCCTAAGAAACATCACTTTGACTAGATTTTGGTATAGAAGCTGTATCCTGTGCTGAAACCTGAATCAAGTCAGGTCAGCGGGACTGATGGCTTAGGCGCCAGCGGGTCCTGTGTCTCTGACACACAGGATCCACCTGCTATCGATCACATCGAAGTTGTTAACTGCTTCGGTGACAGTGAGTTATGCAGGATCCAGTCAGTCCCACTTACCTGACGGATTCAGGTTTAAACGGAACCTGTCACCAGCATTTCACCTATTGAACTTTACATGACCCTCACTGGCCACTGCTATCAAAAGTTCATTGGCGTTATCCCCTCTCCTAAACCCCTCCTCCGAGTGTAAATAACGGTCTGCAAACATTTGGTGCTTTTTATTGTAATAATGCGGTGTCCCGTTGTACGCACACACCAGAAGAGGACATCAATGCGCAAGCGTGGGATTTTGTGTGCTGGGGGTAGGCGTGGAGCTGTCAATCAGAAGTAAGGAGGTGGAGTAAACTTGGAAAGACTTGAGGAATGAAGATCTGACTCTTTCCAAACGAAGATTTGAGCCTTTTATGAACATTAGCATACGGCGCAGGAACACTAAAAAACTGTCTTCTTAGTCGGCTCTGTAGCTTTAGTATTCAATTATAGGTTATATAGAAATTATTTTTCACCCACTACCACCAAGTATTGCTGGTTTAATAGGTGAAATGTTGGCGACCGGTTCCCTTTAAGCACAGGATACAGCTTCTATGTATCCATGACACATAGAAGCTGTATCTGAAAAAGGAGTCTGAGACTTATAGAACCGTTATCAACTTCATATGTCATATATTGTAGAAACTATTTAGTTTTTTCATCACAAAGTGTCCATTATTTTTATTTTGTCCTCCCTACATGGATAACCGTAACTTGCATCCAGCAAAGAATAAGGAGCAGTTGAATTATCACCTTACACATGTGACTTCATGCATTTATCACATCAGGCTCAAGGGTATTTAGCCGACTTCTTTTATGGTTTTATTCATATTGAATTGAAAGGAGGAAATCCGTTGTATGGTATAAATTTTCTTTTATCACTTCATATGATTGGACCATCCAGCACACAATAATAATGTTTTATGTTTGTCATGAACTGGGCTGTTGCAAATTTCCCAGTATATGAACGGGGGAAATCTAGCTTTGATATAAGATGTCCATGCTTAAACAAGCTGTAGTCTATCACTTTTCACTCCCCCCCCCCCCCCCCTTTCCAGCTCCCGATATGGGAAAGGCAGCCTAGACTTAAACCATTTAAATGAAGTGAATGTCAGTGCCGTAATACACTGAAGTCATAATTCTTCCCAACTTGCCCTCAGCCATACATAGAAGCGATCAATGAGGCCGCCATTGGAAATGACTGATTGTTACTGGTTCTGGAGCCATGGTTTCAGCTTTTGAATAATTTTCTTGGAAATTTATGAAAAATTAATTATAGTTTACAGATGTTCCCTGGTTTTGACTTAAAAGAAATTGGATGCATTTCAGATGAAGGATGTAATCTGCTTTAGGAAACTGATCAAGAAGACACCCCCCCCCCCCCCCCTCCTTTCCATCCATTCTTCTTATCCACCTGCTTTTTCTCCTCTCTCTCCACTGTGTTAGCTAGGCTAAAAAGACAGGTTTGATAAAGTGAAAGATGTAAGATTGGTTTTCTAAGGGCACCGGGCTTTTCATGATAAGCTAAATCATGACTGTCTGAGGCCATCGCTGTTTAATAATATGATCCCACAACCAAGACACCTGGACTCCCCCTCTCTCTCCCGCCATCGCCCTGCACCTCTGCCCCTCCTCTGCAGATTATGATGTGCAGCAGTCAACTTCAAGGGTCTACAGTGAAGGTGAAACTGTCGTATCGATCTTTTTAGTACTAAAATATGAGCCTCGTTACCCTGCTCCCCAATGCTGTGATGTGAAAAATAATAACTTGGAGCCAAATTAAAAATATTGATCCTCCGAAGGTGTTGAAAGTAAATAAACACCTTCAGAAATATTCAGGTCACCCAAGATTTGCGTTCAGCAATAAATGTGTCGGCATGTCAGAATTCAGGGTTCTGTTATTTTTATTTTTTCTTTGAATTGATTCCCCATTATTTACTTCCTAAAAAGTCTAAGAAATTGTATTTTACTGTTAAATCCATGTGCTTGGTCAGATTGTTTGCTCTGTCACGCAGAGTAACCTTTCACAACCATGGCGGTTCATAATTTGAGCTTTGGAAGGAAGGCTTATATTTTCATTAATTCCATTGTATGTACTTATTTATACTTTTTTTACTCTTTATACTATACAGTAAATTTTGTTTTGTCTTTTAGTCTATCAGACCTTACTGCTTCCTCCTATAGTTCTACAGTTTATTTTAATCAAAAACTACCCGAAAGCAAAAGTGCAACAATATCCTAAGCATGGGCAAAGCTATTCTGAAATAGTAGGACACCTCTTTGCATATTAGAAAAGTGACCTTCAAATGATTTCCTCAGAACAGATTTATAATCGATGGATGAATTGATGTCAGGTTATCTCAGACCATGTTTGTGTCTTAGAAAAAATAATAATCCAACCCTAATACATATTTGTCAATGTACCTCCAACTACGAACATCATTCCTATAATTTTTAGGCTCAATTTCTGTGCTGATTATTTTCATAATACATCTTTATAGTATGCTTGCCAACTTTTGTGAAGGGACATTAGGAAGATTTTAAAAAGCATCGAACAAAGCGGCACCTCTCGTGCCGCACAATTTCTTTTTTTCATGAACGCCCCGCCAATTTTTATAGGACAAGCCCCCAAACTACGACATTTGAATCTCAATTAGTACATATGGCCCACCTTTTACACCTCAAAATGAATACAGACCCCCTAGATGAATCTAGCCCCCTGACCTCCTAGATGAATCCAGAAATCAGACCCCCTAAACTGATATATACCCCAATAGACCTTAAACTCCAGGCACTGAAGAATAATTTGAAGCAGACCTCAGATGTGGCGAACCTGCGTGTAACCGCCGTCAGCAACCAGAGAGACTCCTGGACGCGTCGGGAGAGTTGGCGAGTATACTTTATAGGGCCGATGCTCAGTTTTTCTGATGCAGAGCTCCAAATTAATGTCACACAGCCATAGAGTCAAATGATAAAATTGTGGCTGCCTGTACCCACCACTAGGGGGAGTTTACTGAGATTTATTATTGATTTGATTGAGTTCTATAAAATCCAAGGTGCAGCTAGCTCCTCCTAGTGGGGGGGGGGGTTGTGCAGACATTTTTTATTGATGGCCTATCCATAGGATAGGTCATCATATGAGATTGGTGGTTGTCAGACTCTCGAAACCCCCACCGATCAGCTAACTTTAGGGACCACTTCAGTGCTTAACAGCCACATCGGTGTACACATTGCTGTTCTGGTCCCATTGAAGTAGATATCAGTCACAGCTGCTCCGCAGTGATGTGTACGGCGCTGTGCATGTAAACTGGGAAAAGACTGTGGCAGTGAGCGCTGTGGCCCCTTCAGCTGGCTGATTGTGGGGGTCCCGGGAGAGACCCCCACCGATCGCATATCAATGACCTATCCTAAGGATAGGCCATCAATAAAAAATGTCCGGAAAACCCCTTTAACTTTACGGCTGTGTAAGTCAAAGCAGAGGACTCGGGGCTCAGTATTAGGAAATCTGTGCTGATAAATTTTATAATATATATTTATAGGGGGTCTTCTTAAGATCTATTATGAAATTAATAAACACAGAATTTTGGATCTGAAAATACATTTTATGCATGAGTGGTACATTTTCAAACTTTTTTTTCTAAGGTAGTGTTGAAAGGCCTTTTGCCGCGTGTTTAGTCCGTGGCCATTGAGCACCGCGTTCAAAAACGCCGCAAAATATGCTTTCCCTGCCTCCCATTGATGTCAATGGGAGGTCAGAGACGTAAACGCCCGAAGATGGGGCATGTCGCTTATTTTTCTCGCAGGACGGTTTTTCCGCTCGTGGAAAAAAAACTCCGACTTCCATTGAAATCAATGGGAGGCATTTTTGGCGCGTTTTCCGACACTGTTTCCACGTCAAAAGTATTTTAAAAAAAACCTCTGTGTGAACAGGGCCTTATAGTTCTGCCACCAATGTGCAGCAAGTAGGGTTCAGTAGATCGACCTATTTAAGCTTGATGATCATCTTTTCATCTGCCCATGCAGAGACCAAATTACATAATTTAATATGATTATAGGTAAAATAGATGTAGAGCTATAAATTCCTTCTTCATAGTTCGCCATATGATTATCCTATTATTCTGTCTGATATTACAATCTAAAGAATGAATCTTAGCCATCCGTTTCATCATACTCCTTCCCTGCTAAATTGAAACACCATGTTTCCTACTCTACTGGGATGTTCGAGACACTCTGGGGGGGGGGGGGAGAGCTCCTGGAAGAGAGGGCTAAGATGGAGAGGTGCAAGAGATGAAAGACCTTTTGGAAGCTTTCGCCTAGACTGGGAATTGCAAGAGCTTGCAAAAACCAGATTGTAAAAGATGTTTTTAGTAATTTTATTTTGTGTTCCTTTAAGTGATTACTTTATGTATAATTTAACATTTCTTAAATCCATTGTCTGTTGTACAATGTTAATAGGACGTATTAATGAACATGAAGCTATAGGCAGAGGAGAACTAATTGGTTTCCTGGGTACGGTACATCGATTCATCATGTGGATCTTGGCCTGCGTTTGTTTAAAAAATCTTATTAATTATCAAGTCCAATGTTACAGCAGTCAACAGTCCATCACTGCAA